>NC_041350.1:28152086-28267086 GCF_004354835.1 Perca flavescens
CCCAGACAACTGTGGCGCTCAGGGCCTCCTCCATAATGGAGGGGCAGGGCCCAAAGGTTAAAGTTCACCTCTCTATTGAGCCATCAGACGGAGGTGGGGAGAGATGGGCGTGTCACCAGCCTATTGAGCTGGCCTGAGGCTTTGACAGCCAAAGCCAATGCTGTTGTATGCCGCCACATATGGTGGAAGGGATTTTATTGTGTTTCCGCTGAACCACGGCGGCAAAAGCGAAACAAAAGTTGACAATGTAATTATTGTGTCTCATTTCGTCCAGGGTCGCTCGGTGCTAATAACTGATTTTTCAATCCCTGTTTTGACAGGTTTCCAAAGGCAGGGCTATTAAACTGGCTCCACACTGTTACTTTTTAAGACTTTAAGCACTTTACCTCTTTGTTTTTTCCAGTCCAGATTTTAACACAGCCTGGATTGTGAGTCTCTGTAGGCCGCTTAGGAATTTCTACACTTTAGATTTAAAAAAGAAAAAAAAAAGAAAGATTATTTTTGGACTCTTTTTTTTAATTTTAGACCTTCCACGGTCGGTCATTCACCCCCCATTTCTCCCCTGTTGTTTTTACCCAAATACATCAGGGATATCACAAGATAGATTATCCTGTTTATTTGGTTTTCTCCCCCATTTCTTTCTCCTTTGAACTCTCAAACTTTGCTTTTTTTACGGTCTTCTCCTCTATGTTGATGTACAGTACATGGAGCCAAACTCAGGGAACAGACCCACCAACTCTGCAAGCTCTAATAGCAAACCCTTTAGGGCCGCGTCTATCTGTTTCCACTTTCTCTGTAGGTCAAATTAGACGGTAGCACGGATCCGGGCCACTGGTCCGCTCTGACACAGTCATAAATTCTGCTAACTGGCCCCGCTGGTTCTGACAGGGCTATTTTGCGAGGTGAAGACGGAGGCTTTGGACTATAAAGGGAGCAGAGCTTCCTGTGTTTTTTTCAGACAACTGCTACACTGCAAAAAATGTCTGTATCTTTATGAACCATTTAAGCTGGCTCCTGACTCGTGAATTTGTGTTCTGATTAAAATACTTGAAAGAATCTGCCATTGTGGTGAGGTAACCTCACTGTTTTCCATGGCAGGCAAGCAAAATCATTTTTTTTTTGCACATTTCCCCCGAGATATGTCATGCTGAATTCAATACAAATCCCAACATACTTCTCATACTCTGTTGGTTTAATGGCTCCTTCAGATGCACACTTTTTGCAGTGTGAAACTCCCTGTCCATTCCCATGGCTTGGGCCCTTCTGTCGGTCCACAGCCAAAGCCCTAAAACCTTTAAAGCCTCGTATGACTCTAACGTAAGCTCCTTAATAATTTAATTCTGTTTGGAATCTGGCATGATTGGAATGGATGGGATTATCACGTTTGGGGACTAATGCTGCAGGTTCAACAGTTCAACACAGTAACATGGTCATAAAAGCAAGTGGCATGTATGGCGAAAATGATTAAATGCGCCAAGGGAAAGACCCAAGGGAATTAAAGTGTGAACGTCCCTCAAAGTTAATAATTACCACAAACAATAGGGCAGTGGTGGCAGTCAAAGTCCAGATTTAAAAAATGTTAAAGCAAGACTGTGAAACCATTGCTGATAGTGGCCACTGTCCTCATACATGACAGATATGGAATAACCATAAGCTACTGGTCATACCAGACCAAGTCAGGCTGTAACAGCAGCATGTCGGAGTGCGTACAGTTGTATGGTTACCTCCACCAAGGAGGTTATGTTTTTGGTTCAGTTTTTCATGCAACTCGGTGGAAGGGTGCAGCATGGGCCAAGGAAGAAACCCATTACATTTTGCAGCGGAGCTGAATCACGGGGCGGCCACACACATTATTTTTCACTTACGTTAGCATTCGAGATACGGCGCTTGTGCTGCATTCATGTGGTGTCTGAATTAAAAGGAAAAATGACTTCCCGACTGGGAAAATTCACGCTGCGTTAACATTGGGAGATAGGACCTGCCTTGCCCGAGGTCTGCGCTCTCTAGTTGCTTATAAATTTAACTTTCATTTCTAAGTGGAACGTTGTGGTATTTCCTCCTTCTAAAGTTGCATAGTCTCGCTTTAGGATAAATAAAGTATTAGACGCAAAGCTTTTATCACCTTTTTGGGAAAAGTACTCATTGTGAAGATTTTTTAAATAGAATACATAACTGTATAGTGAAATTATCAAAATCCCCAAATGTGTAGGTACATAACAAGATAAAAGAAATCTGCCCAGTAATAAATGAGATAAATGTATCTCCAGTTTGGGGGCTTTCATGCTGAGAGGTTAAGTTAGAGGATTGCTTGCTCCTCTACAGATTGTATCAAAAATACAGCTGAAATTAAGCGGGGATTTTGAGAGCGTCACCGTGCCAGATTTTTCCTTGACAGCATCCATAATCATCTCAAAGTAAACGTAAAATCAGAATCTGCACAACTAACTACAGTAGTCAGCTGTATTTATCTGAAGTACTTCAAAGTACCTTAACTTAACTCTTGTGTAGTCCTCCCGAGTAAAAATGTCCGTTTCAAAGTTCTTGACGCTTTTTTTCAAGGTTTTAGTTTCTTTTTTCTGCGCTCTACACTTTTATACCTATTTTTTCAGTTATAAAAAACTGAAATTAAAAATTCTGTTAAAATCAGAGGAACATATTGAGAGGATAACCGACTGGTATATGTCAAAGTTTAGTCAGGATGCTGTTCTGAAACAGTGTTAGAGACCCTGTCTCAAAAAAACATTTGCCAGTGTGGAGCGGGCTGCCCGGTCCATGTTACCACGCAACTGCAAAAAGCACACACAGGCATAATATTTACACTGTTACATTATTTTCCGCATGCGCCTCCAAGAGAGAGAGAGATTGAAGGAGTGTATACTCTAATACAGAGGGGAGGAGAAGGAGGGAAGGAGAGTATGATCCTCAATATATATATATATATATATATATATATATATATATATATATATATATATATATATATGCACACACCTCCTACCCAAACGTGTGGGGTTAAACGTTTGTGAAAACACACAGCCCTCTCTGGGTCGGCCCATTTTCCTACGCAGGTGATGTTAAGTGTTCCACCCTGAAAAGCCTCTTTGTTGACATCACTCACTCCCCGTCTTTTAGTGATTCTGACCTCTCTCGGAGGAGTTCACTCCACGCTCGTGTCGCCGCAATGAGCACAGCATCGGCGTCTGCGCCGCATGTTTCCACTTAAGCTTGCAGAGGTCGTCCCTCTTGGCCCGCGCCCATCGACGCGTAGCAGCTTCTCTGTTCTCGCCTCGCCGGGCCGGGCTGTGCTGTGCTGTGCTGTGCTGTGCTGTGCTGTGCTGTGCTGTGCTATGCTGTGCTGTGCTGTGCTGTGCTGTGCTGTGCTGTGCTATGCTGTGCTATGCTGTGCTGTGCTGTGCTGTGCTGTGCTGTGCCGTGCTGCTCACTCTGCCTCAGAGCAGCTTCTGAATCTGTCAAGTTAGTATCTGTCCACAGCCACACCTGGTTTGAATTACTACAGTATGCAAAATTTACCCTGCGACTCCTCTCTGGGGATGGATTGCTCTTGACTGGCACAGTGGAACCAATTTCAGAGGTGCAAAAAAAAAAAAAAAAAAAAAAAAGAAAAGAAAAAATCCTGCCTCCCTCCAATGCAGAGAGAGAGAGAAGGAAATTATTTTAAGAGACTTTACTGAGCTTTCTCTTATGAAAATAATCCCACATGCAATGCTCTTTATATCAATGAGTTGAAATTACTTCTTTTTTTTCTTCTTTCCTTTATTAAAAAAGGGACAACACACATTAACCAACATGGCTAATTTTTTATCTGCAGTCCCTAGTAGGTTTATGGCTTAAAACAAAACATTAGATATGCTACATATATACAGCACATGCGCATAAAATAAGAACACATAAGCATGGACTAAAAGTAAAATGACACCAACCACTTTTCCAGATCATTACAGATGGCTCTCAGGGGCTATTTGTGGCATTCTGGTTTTTTTTTTTTAACTCTCGTCGTGCACCCTGAGAATGACCAAGTATGTCCCGTCACATTTGTTCAGAGTCAAAAACATTTCATATCAAATCTGATCCAGAGTCTGCAGCCGACACCTAATGGGACTGCTCTCTGCTCCTTTTCAGTACTTTGTGCTGTGGGCACGCAGAGCCGTCCCATCAGGACGTGTGCACCGTGTCAAAAGTCCCGTCTGTTCTACGTCAAGCAGAACGCAATTAATACCAGGAGGTTTAATTTGCGCCACCATTTACTAAAATGTTTGTTCAAAAAGGGTTTGCACCTCGGTAAACATCGGCGCACACTGCACGCTCTGTCCTACCAACCTGGCTGCTCTGTGATGTTTTATTTCAAGGGTTCGGGTTAGGTGAAAGTGAAAGCATGATATATAAAGTCCGGAGATATATACAGTAGATAAACTTGGCTTGATACTGTATGTCTTCATAAGTGGAAATATACTGAATGAGCGCTTGTCTATCAGGCCTGAACATAAGACACCAAACTCCCCGTGAGATTTCACGAAAAATGCTCAGTATCCTCACAAATGTCGATTGTGTTGTAATGACATAGAATGCCGGTTGTGTTCTGTCCCCCCCCCCAGTTGAGACACCAACAGTGGAGTCTGGTGATGGAGAGCGCCGTGCCGTCAGACCGGGGAAACTACACCTGTGTGGTGCAGAACAAGTACGGCGCCATCACCCACACCTACCAGCTGGATGTGCTAGGTAAAAAAACACGGAATCATTTGCTCTCACTTCTACTTAATTCTGTGTTAACAACCAGTACATTAACACCCCCCCCCCCCGCACAGTACGTCTCCATTTTCCTGCAGCACATCATTCCCATGCATGACTCGTGCTAATAGGTCCCTGCTTTGTGTCTCAGAGCGTTCCCCCCACAGGCCCATCCTGCAGGCAGGCCTGCCAGCCAATCAGACGGTCGTGGTGGGCAGCGACGTGGAGTTCCACTGTAAGGTGTACAGCGACGCCCAGCCCCACATCCAGTGGCTGAAACACATCGAGGTCAACGGCAGCCGCTACGGCCCCGACGGCGTTCCCTACGTCAACATTCTGAAGGTGGGTGTGCGGCTCGCAGCTCTGACGAGTCTACGGACACGGAGAGGAAGTTTCTCCAGTCCACCGGAACACATCTACACATTCACGCTGCCAGTCCTCGACGACAGAGGGAGCTGAGTCTTGCCTCGCCAGACCGTCCTCCACAGCGCCGCGGAGGAGGGTCTGGCTAGTCCACGCAGCATTCCGGGATGGGCGAAAAACGTGCTCTGGTTTATTGGCATTTGTGCCTCTGTAAAATAGCCTCGGGAAGGAACTTGGTTTTTTTATACTTCTGGATCTCACACTTTCCCATGTGCCTTTTAATAGTCTTCCCTCTAGTCCATATCGACAGCGTTTCATTTCCGGGATTGTTCAGGTGCCGCTGGATGTCCCTCATTTTGGCCAGATGTCCGTCACCTTCCTCTTCCTTTGTGTCGGCATTCTAACCTCCGGTGGATTTGTGAGGACTATGGTTAACTGCTCCTCAGATCTCTGCAGGGTAAATCCAGACAGCTAGCTAGACTATCTGTCCAATCGGAGTTTTCTGTTGCGCGTACACATGTTCCACCAAAACAAGTTCCTTCCCGAGGCTATTTGGCAGAGTCACCGAGCCACCGTTGTTGCGTCCGGAGCTTATCACCGCCAACGACGAACACGATTGGTTTAAAGAAGTGCAGACAACCCAGAGCGGGTTTTTTTTCTTGTGTTGTCTTCCCATCCACCATGAAAAAAAAAACATTTGTTAAAGTTGCCTTTTTCAAAGTTTTTGTGTGCTTTGGTCACTTTTTATCAACATTTGTATGGCTTTTCCCAGACGTTTTTGTGACTTTTTCAGTGTTTTGGGCACCTTTTTTTTGACGTTTTTGGTGCTTTTGCTAAAGTTTGTAGGTCTTTCAGTGTTCAGTGTTCAGTGACAGTTTTTTTTCATTGCGTTTGTTGCTTTTCCTAACGTTTGTCGTTTTGATTTTTTTTTTTTTACATTTTCAGCGCTTATTTCGACGTCCCATATTTTCTGTTGTAAAAAAACTTTGAAAACGGGTCAAATTTGACCCAATGACAACATGAGGGTTAAAAAAAAAAATTCTCAATCACAAGCACTCTTCCTCTTGAACCGAAGATGAAATAAACGCAGCATTAGGCGGTTAATAGTTTTCGGAGCGTTTGCTGTTGTTAAAGAGAAACTCCTGGAGGAGTCATCACCTCCCCAGGGCAGCGTTGGCGTTCAAGAATAGAAAGCATTCCTCACCGAGGAGGACAACACCCTAACCCACTGGGAGCCGTGTTTTTTTTTTGTTTTTGTTTTTTTTATATTTGGGGTGAATAGAGGAAGACTCCCATTGAAGAAAAAACAAAAAACGAGAAGGCCCTTTGCTTTCTTATTTGGCCTCTCCCTTTTCTTTTTTCTGCCTCTAAAGAGAGCGAGGGAATAAAACAAACATCTGGTTTGGACTAAGTTAACTGCCGTGGTGGCGGCAGCGCAGGGAGAGCGAGACGGGCTGTGTTAACCGCCGCTGCCGTCACATGTGCTGCGTCGCGTGGTTTCAAGAGGAGGAGGAGAGGAAAGAGGGAAGAGGCACCCAAAAAAAGCCATGGAAAAAATGAGTGGAGGAACACAAGCAAGGGCAAAGTCAGCAGGGAGAGAGAGAGAGAACATTTGTGACAGAGTGGTGGTTAAAGATGGAGGGCGAGAGACTTGGAGAATAAGTGGCAGGGGGTAAAGAGAGACAGAGACAGAAGGGACGAGAAAGAAGGAAAGAAAGAAAGAAATAAGAGGTGAAATTGACACAAGAGAAGCAAGAGAGAGACAGAAGTGGCGAGAAAGGGAGGGAGAGAAACAGGACATTGGAATCTGAGACATTGCTGTTCATCCTGTTAAGATGATGGAGGCAAGGGCGTAACTTTGGGTGGGGGGTTGAGATCTCCACTTTTGAGCAAAAATAGAAATTTTGGGTATATAAAACACATTTCCTGCATACTGGTGATTTTTTTTCTGCAGCAATTTGTGCCTTTTCTGCATGAAGTTAGGGCGCAAATGTCTATATTTCTGTAAAGGGTTGTGACCCCCTCTCTCCCCTGTAAATTAAGCCTATGGACAGAGGTCTACTTTATTCAGCAGTGAGTGGAAAAATATTGATATCAAGGTAGAAGAGTCTTTCTCTGCAGCTGCCTGCATGGATGATGGGTTATTTTTGCAGTAATTAATTATAGTTGTGAGCACGAGGGGCGCTCATTGCCCCCGCGTCTCACTGATGGATCCTGTAATGAACTTCATAATGTTTTTTTTTAGTTTTTTTTTTAATCATTTATTAGATAGAAAATAGAATAGATTTTTGCAATGAACAGTTTGCATGATAGGACACATTTAGGGGAAACTGATTGTCTGAGGATTATTGTGGCTCTCCTCTTTTGCAACAAAAAAGTAAAACACATCAACACGATGTGACATTAAAATAGCTGTCACGACTTAAAGGAATCCTTTGTAATATCCTTCTTCAGTTTCTTGCCATAAACTAGATGAGAAGATTGACACCGCCGCTCTCATATAGCTACAGCGGCACAGCGTCTTAGCTTAGCATAACGACTGGATACAGCTAGCCTGGCTCTGTCTAAAGGTACCAGCTAACGGCCCTAAATGTTGAACTACTCCTTTTAAAACGGGCTCATTCGCGGTATTTCATGATGTATGCGTGAAACAGCCATTGATGGTCGTTTTTTTGTGATGATTAAGTAACGGCTTTAGTACAGCGTTCCAAGAAGACGGAACAAGACGCCCCTTTAATATCTCTCTGTTTGTTTAACCTTTTGCGCGCCGTGGCGTTCCCGTACACGTAACGGCGTGCGGCTCAGGCGTCAGCCGCGTCGGAAGCGTCACAGAAATGTTTCTAGGTCCGACTGCCGTCGCGACTTTTACCGAAAAGTGACTCCTGTAGCCCGATCCGCGCCTTTTAGGAACGAGGTGCATGTCTGATATAGAGCGAGAGAAAGAGAAGAGGGAGAAAGAGGAGGAGAGAGACAGGCCAACAGAAAGAAAGAAAGAGAGTGAAGGGGAGAGGGGAGGGGGGTAAAGTAAGCCTGTCAGCCCAGACTGCGGCTCCACGCTCTATTTTAGACTACCACATAATTGAAACAGTATTTACTGAGATCTGTGTGTGCCTCTCTCTCTCTCTCTCTCTCTCTCTCTCTCTCTCTCTCTCTGGCCTCACCACAGTTCATTCAGCCTCTCTGCCACATCTCCTGTGTGGCATATACTGTAGGAGTTAAATACAGCTGGGGGTGGGAGGAGGGGGTCATGCAAGATTTTATTTTTTTTTTTCGTTGAAATGCCTGAATTGCTCCTTTGATGCCTGGAAAAAGAGTTAACGATGAGCGGCTCGGCCCGTTGTGGGGAGAGAGAGCGAAGGGGGGTGGGGGTGGGGGGGTGGAGGTGTCTGGAGCCGAGCCCGGGATGTTCATTAAGCAAACCGTAAAACATGATATGTTTTCTCCTTTATGTGCTTTGCTCGTTTAATTATTCATCTGCCAGGAGAGCCTGTCTCAAGCAATGTGTGTGTGTGTGTGTGTGTGTGTGTGAGCACCCAAGCGCACACACTTTGAGATGATTGACACGCTGAAATGCCTTTAATCTACCAATAGACAGCTTGTGTTACGATTTTTTCGTGTGCGTATGTGTTTATGATCTTACGGGTTTGACGTTGTAATGCTTTTAATCTCACAAACAGACAGCCTGTTTCACTGTGTGTGTGTGTGTGTGTGTGTGTGTGTGTGTGTGTGTGTGCGTGTGCGTGTGCGCGTGCATGTTTGCATGTGTGTTCTGTACATGCCACGGGCCTCACTGTGCCTCTCGATTTTCCCTTCACAGAGTGTTGTCAGTAAACACACCGAGGCCCACAGTAAGTTGAAACTGTCCAACGTGACAGAGAAAAACGCCGGCAAGTACTGGTGCCGCGCCTCCAACTTTGTAGGCAAGTCAGAGAACGCTTTCTGGCTTAAGATACACAAAGCAGGTAAATCCTGAGCTCCGAGCGGCTGCCGCCGTCACCACATTTGATCCTCTGCTGTGTCCTCTTCTCATCTCTGCGGGGCTCCTCTTGGTTGCGGGTTGGATCGGCTCACTGGCTTGCTAACGGGACAACACACACACACACACACACACACACACACACACACACACACACACATTCCTCTGCTAGAATTTAAGTTCCAATGTTCACGTTCTGTGCCACTTTGTCTTCCTCCCCGATCAATTACGCTTTTACCTGGTGTCAGGTAAAGCGTTCGCTGGTTTAATTTCACGTGTGTGAAAACTCTTAACTCTTCCTGCAATGTCTTCATCAATACTCTAATCAAGTCCAATGTTTGTCTATTGCTGAGCGCTAAAACAAGTGATAAAAACTGACATTGCAGTAAGAATGAGTTCAACCTGTCTCAATGGCTTCTTTGGCAGTGTGGTGAAGGTGCCGCTTGGGTGTTTTTCAGGTGTCGGTGTCGGTGCTGTCGGCCAAATAAAACGGCACTGCTGACTCTTTCAGATCCTCCTGTCCTCTCCTCCAAGCTGGCGTCATTTGGTGTTTCCTCTAAGAAGCTTTGGGGCTCATGATATCTCTTCTCTCTCTCTCTCTTTCTTTCCTCCCTATTTTCTCCCCCATCCTCCACAGACGGCAGGTATTAACACTACAGATAAGGAGCTAGAGATTCTCTTCTTGACCAATGTGTCTTTTGAGGATGCGGGCGAGTACACTTGCCTGGCAGGGAACTCTATCGGCTTTGCTTACCACTCTGCCTGGCTGACGGTGCTTCCAGGTACATTCCTCCTCTCTCTCTCTCTCTCTCTCTCTCTCTCTCTCTCTCTCTCTCTCTCTCTCTGCGGGTCTTTGGACTTTTGTCGGCCATTTCTTCCATCGCAAATGCCATGCACTCTGTGAAACTACGATTGCATCTGTACTGTTTTTTTTCTTCTTTTGCTCAGTAAGCACATCTTTGACTTCTTTTTCCAACCAAACGATCACACGTTAGCGCAGATTGTTACTTGTTAACGCGTTTTTAAGTGCGTTGAAGCTGTGTCACGGCCCCTGTAATTGGACGATCTGAACGTGTAATCCAGCCCCCCCGTTGCAATACGTTTTTTTAATCAGCGCAAATTGTTTGAGGAAATGTCTCAAGGCTACGAGGCACAAAGTACAATAATTATCTCCCGAGGGAGAAACATATCGCAGGTGCAATTACCTGCCGCGGAGATAAAACTACAAGCTCATTACTTCTGATCTGTTTCTTTTTTTTTTTTTTTTTTTTTTTTTGATTTATAGATGTTATTCCATAGACAATTGCTTCTTACAATCTGTTCAGGTAAAATGTGCTACTGAGCAAAGCAATATTCATCTTTTAATCACAAAGAAGAAATATTTTCAGTGAGATTAGGGGCGATAAAAGTATGAATAAAACATCAAAATGATCGTGTTTTGACCGACCGATCCCATGCTCGTGACCTCCTCCTCCTCCCAAAGCAGTGAGCCCAGAGAAGGAGGACTACTACGCCGACATCCTCATCTACGTGACGGGCTGCGTGCTCTTCATCCTCGCCGTGGTCATCGTCGTCCTTTGCCGCATGCGGATGACGACGCAGAAGACGCTGCCCACGCCGCCCGTGCAGAAGCTGTCAAAGTTCCCCCTCAAGAGACAGGTAACAGAAAGTAGATACAAGATTCGTATGAACACTTTCCCCTCTTTTTTCTGTCTCTCTGTGTTTAGTTAAGCTTGATTTAATACACTACCTTTGGTCCAACATTATGCAGACGGAGAGTAGTGTAATTTTTATAGAGATCTGGCCTTTTCCCCCCACAAAACTGCATTGAAAACAGAAATGATTTAATTCCTGAGGTACTTTTGCCCTCATTATTAAGCTTTTTTTTTTTATTATTCCTCAACATTTCAGCAAACCCAGTTGGCTTTAGACACAAACCTTTGAATTCCCAGGGTGTATTCCAGACACAGAAAGTTAAGAAAAATCAGGCGTTATCTTTGAAAATCAAGACTTTGAAGGCATCACATTCTGTTTTAAACGGGGCCCTTTTTCTCCAAACTGAACTGCAGCAGAATTATTTTAAGAAAACAACCTCAGCAGTCAAGGAAGGAGTAACATCAAGGAAGCACCCTGAATGAGTTATGGAGAGTTATGGAAAAATGGTGTCACTTATTTTTTGCATCGGTGCCACAATGAGAAACGTGCACAACCGCGTGCATTTGCAATATCTGTCTCTACAACTTTCCATAACTTCTAAAAAGAATTGCTCGCGGGACAGGACCCACGCAGGCTGAGGGTCTAAATAAATAGAGAGAGTTATCGTACGTCCATGCGTGGCTGTTCTCTCGCTGTCCGGCCGTGTTGGTGACGTCGCGCCGACGCTGGAAGGCATCACACTGGTGGCATGTGTTCACATTTATCTTGGAGCAGATTCAGCTCGGGGGATATGTATGCCCTCCCGTGACTGTCAGTGTTAGTTTTGGATTTCACTCCGTGTAACGCACACTCACCCCCTCAACTGTTTGGAGAGGAGACATGAAGTGGAGCAGCTGCGTCGGCACACACTCATCGCGTCGCTGTCTCTCGGGGGTTCAAGACCAAGCTCGGTCAAGGGCCGAGTCTAATCACGACCAAGCTCAAACACAACGCAGACAAGTTCAGGACCAAAATTCTATTTTATTTATAGTGTCAAATCACAACAGGAGTTACCTCAGGACACTTTACAGATAGAGTAGGTCTAGACCACACTCACAATGACCCAACAATATAGACAGGATTCTATATCTTAAAGCGGTGTTTCTCAAAGGGCTGCTCCATTGTGGGAAAAAAATCATCGCAATCAGTATACTCATGACTTGAATTGAATTTAAAAAACAGTGAAACCGTTAAACAAATATACAGTGGAAACACCTTCAATAATCGTTTCTCTCGACTACTCTGTCTCCGTGATCATTAGGAGCCCAAATCGTAATCACAATTTAAAAATGATCGTGAAGGTAGGAATAATTGCACAGCCCTTGGTTTGTCAGTTCAAAATAAATCAATTAAACTCATAATGTAAGTGGTAGGCATGATGTTGTTCAGGGTAGTGCTGGGCAATATATCGTATCGACATCCAGATATGAGGCTAGATAGTGTGTGTCTTTTCCTGGTTTTAAAGGCTACATTACGGTAAAGTGAGGTCATTTTCTGAACTTACCAGACTTACTAGCTGTGTCATCATTTGCCTTTACCCACTTAGTCATTACATCCCCAATACTACATCTAAAATCTCATTGTGAAAATATTTTGTGAAAGCACCAACAGTCGACCCTACAATATCGCCGCAATATCCACAGATTGATGTATTTGGTCAAAAATATCGTGATATTTGATTTTCTCGATGTCGCCCAGCTCTAGTTCCCGAGTGGGGGGGTGTTGAGGTCTCTAGACAGGCAGGGATAAAAAGGTTGAGTCAGCATACATCAGAGGGCTCCACCAGGAGAAGTTGGAGTCAAAACAGGTACGAGAATAAATCCAAGAAGAGTCAAAGGCTTTCTGAAGACCAGGCCAGAGTTCCCTCTCCACACCTCACCCGTCTTCTCCTCTATTCACTCCACTTCACTCTCATCACAAGACTTCTATCTGAGCTTCTATTTCTTTTCTTTTCTATTACTTCTCTGTCTAATATCATCTTCAGACAGCGCGGTTTGGCTCTCATTCTTTGGGTTTCTTGTGATATTGGTGATCCAGAGTGCCTTCCATTATTGGGTTAATAGGCACTGCGGATGCGAAGATCATCTGAATGAAAGGTAGAATGAAAGTGCGGATGAGTTTATCCCCCCTGCCCCAGCCTGCTGGACTCCCACAGCCTCTGTGTGCTTGTTCTGTGCGAGCTCCAGCTTTCCATCTTCATAATTAAGGGGTTGTGCTGCTCAAAATGCAAAAAGATGCATTTTTAGAACGGAAAACCGTTGCCTGAAAGTCATAATTCAGTTCTTGGAAAACAAACACATGACTGTTAAAAACCAAAGTCAGGATTCATCTGGAAAGGATGTAAACTACTGTATTTTCTAATTAGGCCTTGTTACATAACAAGGCCTAAGATGAGGTAGAAACCTCATCTTTTAAAAGGTTTTCTAATTGGATCCTTTTTTTCTGCTACCTTCTTATGCATGCTCTTATAAGGTAGTGCAGGGAAAGATATTATTGCATTTTTCTGTAATCTTTGCTTGGTTTTTTGTAAAGCTAATCTCCTCGTTCTCTCCTTTCTTTTTCATAACTCTGAGTAAATCTCCCATAAAACCCCTGGCGTGTTCTATCAGATATTGCTTTTCATGCCCCTGAAATTGTGGTCGGGGCTGCTTTTTTTTTTTTAAGCTTCACATCACTTTTTTTTTTCTTTCAAATTTTTCTCGGGTGAAGAAGTTGAAGAGGGAAGTCTGGTAAGTGGACATGTTTGTTTGAGGACCCAACCTGAAGGGGCAGACTCTGACATAAACACATTCATCAACCCACCCCCCATCCCACCCTCCCCTCCCAGCAGTCAGATAAATGGTGGAAGGATGTCGAGCCCACGGGCTCAGCAGCAGCAGGACCGCCAGTCTGGAAATGGAGCTGGCTGATGGATAGAGATGTCCATCCCACCTCTGCTCCCTTCTTCATTCGTCTTTGTTACCGCCTGCTCCCTCCTGTGCACAGCCACGGGCCGACTGTTTGTAACAGTCTCCGCCGGTGTCAGAAGTCAGGCTGATTTTTCAGAGAAACTCTGAGCTGCCGACACAGCCCTGACATTATTCCTGAGATGTGTGATGTTTGCAGTCTGTCGCTCCCAAAAAGCATTCCATCTTAAAGTTATTCCGTCATTGATGCAGTCTTTTAAAAAAATTTTTTTTTAACATCAAGTAAGTCCGAACCAAGGTTAACGCTTCTCTTCTCTGCGAACCAGGGCTTAACATATCTTACAGGGAAATGTTTGTTTTAATTATATTTGCCATTTCAGTTTCTAGGTTCTTGCCTTGACATTTCAAATCAATTACTCTAGACTAACAAGGGAAACATGTATCTGGCAACAGTGTTGTGGTCAAATCACCAACCGTCGAGTCTCGAGTCCCCAAGTTGGGAGTCACCATTACCTCAGTCTGAGTCGAGTCACGGGTCTAAGAGAATAGCAGCTCAATTTGGACTCTAGTCCGAGTCCAGAACTTGAGCACTCCATCACTGCCTATTACACGTAAAAAGTATCGTCAGATACTTCATCCAACTTCCGAGTCCTATTTTGTTAAAGCTCAAGTCCGAATTCAGAAATCCAAGTCGGAATCCAAGTCGAGTCACGGGTCCGGAGAATAGCGACTCAAGTAGGACTCGACTCTGAGTCCAGGACTCGAGTACTCCATCACTGTCTGGCAATGGTGTGAGATGAATTTAGTTTCTTGGGGGCGTTTTCAGCAATTTTGTCTGTTTACAAAACATTTCTTAATATTAACCGAGATGTATTTTGAATTATGAAACTTAAGCCAATTAAATGACTGTTATGGATGATTATTTGAAGTGTTTTTATTTTTTTCTGCCCTCTGTAAAAGTACTATCCCGTATAAGATTAGATTCTAACTTTAATATCAAGATGAAGGTTAGAACACAGAGTAACAATTATGTTGGTCTTCCTCTCTTCCCTCCGTCTCCGTGTTCAAAGACCCATCACCTGGTCCCTTTCGGAGTCTATAACAGTCTGTTTTTGGTCCCCAAGCAGGTGTCCTTGGATTCCAACTCCTCCATGAACTCCAACACCCCGTTGGTCCGGATCGCCCGCCTGTCGTCCAGCGACGGGCCCATGCTGGCCAACGTCTCGGAGCTGGAGCTGCCCTCCGACCCCAAATGGGAGTTTCCTCGAACACGGTAAGAAAAATACTTCCCCAGATCCAGTGGTGGAACCTAACTTAAGTACATTTACCCAAGTACTGTACTGTACTGTTATCACTGCTTTAGTGCTATTCAATTGTTTTGTTGCTGACTGTTATTTCTGTGTTCCTTAAATTGTAAAGTGCACTGAGACCATGTCTAATATTGATTTTACACTTTAAATACATTTGATTGATTGATTGACTTAAGTACAAATTTTAAGTACTTGTAAATATTGTACTTTTTACTCCACCGCATTAATCTGACAGCTTTAGTTACTATTTATGTTACAAATTGAGATTTTTGCACACAAAACGCATGCAGTTTATAAAAATACGTTGTTTTATTAGAAATTAAACGACCCAACATTATAACTGCCTACAAGTCCAGCTGAGATAATAACTAGTTTTGATAGTCTCCAGTTTCTAAAATGAGGATTTTCCTGCATTGAGTACATTGACTTTTAATACTTTTAATTGACTTTTTGTACATTTTCCTGATGATACTTCCATACTTTTACTTAAATAACATTTTCATTGCGTGATTTTTCCGTGTGGTGTTAATACTTTTACCTAAGTCCATCCATCCATCCATCTTCGTCCGCTTATCCGGGGTCGGGTCGCGGGGGGAGCAGCTCCAGCAGGGGACCCCAAACTTCCCTTTCCCCAGCCACATTAACCAGCTCCGACTGGGGGATCCCGAGGCGTTCCCAGGCCAGGTTGGAGATATAATCCCTCCACCTAGTCCTGGGTCTTCCCCGAGGCCTCCTCCCAGCTGGGGGAGGGCCTGGAACACCTCCCTAGGGGAGGCGCCCAGGGGGCATCCTTACCAGATTCCCATACCACCTCTACTGGCTCCTTCGATGCAAATGAGCAGCGGCTCTACTCCAAGTTCCTCACAGATGACTGAGCTTCTCACCCTATCTCTAAGGGAGACGCCAGCCCCCCTCCTGAGGAAACCCAATTCGGCCGCTTGTACCCTTTTACCTTTAAGTAAAGGATCTAAATACTTCTTCCACCAACGTCCAGTTCTGCATCCATCACTGTTGTCTAAACGCCTGTAAGAAGGAAAAACATGGTGCGCTGTGGCTGCCAAGCAACATATTTCAGAGTTGACACATACCGTACTGTTGTCCTTGTAACGTTATGTGCTGTGAAAGCATGCGAGCCACCAATACATCAAGGTTACCGTGACACCTTCCTCCACGCTTGTTGTACCTGGCAATCAAATTGGTCTCATTCAAAACCGTAGAGAGAAATAAAACACAAACACCCCCGTCAACACCGCTCGCAGCAGAAATCCGAGCTCTGAGACACGTCTTGCTGCTGTTTCAGGCTGACTCTGGGTAAACCTCTGGGCGAGGGCTGCTTTGGCCAGGTGGTGATGGCCGAGGCCATCGGCATCGACAAGGAGAAGCCCAACAAGCCGCTCGACGTTGCTGTGAAAATGCTGAAAGGTTAGTGAAGCTTTGAGTGACAGTGGTGGTACTGTGCTCTTTTTTTATTTAAGGTGCTCATATTATGCTTTTGGGCTTTTCCCCTTTCCTTATATATCTTTTTTGTGCCCGTTATAGGTTTACAAAGTGAAAAAGCCCAAAGTCCCCCCCAAAGGGACTTACTATCTCCAATAGAAAACACTGTTCACCAACTGCTCCAAAAAGCTCTATTGTAGTCCAGCCTTTACTTCAGAGACCAACGTTATAATGCTCGCCTAGCTGCTAGCGTGGCACGCCCTCATACTCAGCTTCTGACTGGCTAGTAGTCCTTACCTAGGTACTGTCAGGGCACGCCCTCATACTCAGCTTCTGACTGGCTAGTAGTCCTTACCTAGGTACTGTCAGGGCACGCCCTCATACTCAGCTTCTGACTGGCTAGTAGTCCTTACCTAGGTACTGTCAGGGCACGCCCTCATACTCAGCTTCTGACTGGCTAGTAGTCCTTACCTAGCTACTGCACAAAGATGTAACAGAAGTGAGATGCCTCACTCTGTAGCCGAAACAGAGAGCTCAACACACAGGGTGAAAAGAGGAGCTGCAGCAATGTGCAGTACAACAAAATGATGATGTTTTTTGAATTAAACCATGTAAACCTATTCTGGTACAACCTCTAAATACAACCTGAAAATTTGCATATTTTGAGCACTTCAAAAATTGGTCTCTCCCCCATCATCAGTCTTTGATAAATTACTTCTAAGTATCTTCTTGTGTCTGTTTTTACCTGATTGTTTAAACTTTGTATCTAATTTAAATGTTATTTATTTAAATTATTTATGATATGTAATTTGCTGAAATGCATGCTGTGCACTGAAAATGATGGTCTCCCTCGATGGGCCACAAGTTTTAAATAGAGGTTTCAAATGAAATGAAATGAGTAGTTTTATAAATTTTTTATTAGAAGGATAACCCCTTGAGATGACTCATCTCATTTCCGAGGGGGTCCTTAAGATAATTATAAAGAAAATAAAAAATAAATTTTTACATACACACAACACTGCCAAGCCTAACTACTGATTCCCACCCATTTTTTCACCTATATTTTTGCAGGCAAATCATTTAGAACAGGTTCTTATTTAGAATGGCGGCCTGAGAAGTGACAAAGCCACTTCGGGGGAAAGTGAAGGAGGGGCTAGGAAATTAAATACCTTTCCTGAAGGAAATCAGCAGAATTGTGTCTTTCCCTCTGTTTTTACACATATAACAATGTGATTTTCTCATATCGGTTATATTCTCAAACTGAAGTCCTGCTTGTATCTATGTTTCTGTCCTTTGTTACTAGATATTCACTACAATAACACTCTGTTTTGTTTGTCTCAGACGATGCCACAGATAAAGATTTGTCAGACCTGGTGTCGGAGATGGAGATGATGAAGATGATTGGAAAACACAAAAACATTATCAACCTGCTCGGAGCGTGCACACAGGACGGTGAGGCCACGCTTCATTACAGAGGAGATGATTAACAGTAGCTATAAACTGTGCCCTGTAAGTGACGCTGTGCTCCGTGTTGGTGGCAGGTCCTCTGTACGTCCTGGTGGAATACGCCTCTAAAGGCAACCTGAGGGAGTACCTGCGGGCACGGCGCCCACCGGGCATGGACTACTCCTTCGACACGTGTAAAATCCCCGACGAGCAGCTCACCTTCAAAGACCTGGTGTCCTGTGCCTACCAGGTGGCCCGGGGCATGGAGTACCTCGCCTCGCAGAAGGTCAGCCGCCATGACGCTGTGTCCCTAATGCTAATATGCAAACGCTGTTTCACTCAACTAAGCCTTTGTGTGTGTGTGTGTGTGTGTGTGTGTGTGTGTGTGTGTGTGCGTGCGTGCGTGCGTGCACATGGATAAATGCATGCTTTTTTGTGTTCTTAAGAAGAAAAGGCCTTAGGCGCTTCGGTAGGTCCAGGTTTTGAATCCAACCTGTGAGGATTTCCTGCATGTCTTCCCCCTCTCTCTCCTTTCTCACCTAGCTGTCTTATTAAAATAAAGGCAGAAAAGCCCCCCAAAAAAAAAAAAAAAAAAATATATATATATATATATATATATATATATATATATATATATATATATATATATATATACACACATACATACATACATACATACATACATATATATATTCTTTGCATTTAAAATGGTGTTTGAATGCTACCACCTTAGTTTGAAAAGGAACTAGCTTATTTTAAGTTCATGGGATATAATAAGAATAAGGACTGGGTTAGGGTTAGCTTAGCTAAAATGTAGGGATTAGAATGTTGGAAACTACAGCTGCAAAGATTAACTGATTAGTTGTCAATTATTCAATTAATTGCTAACTATTTTGATAATTGATTCATCTGTTTAAATCATTAAACATTACACTTTTTTATTATTATTATTTTATTCCAGCTTGTTAAATGTGCATATTTTCTAGTTTCTTCTTCCTGAATATCTATCTATAGTTTGTGGACAAACCACAATTTTGAGGACATCGTCTTGGGCTTTGGGAAATACTGACATTTTATAGACCAAACAACTAATGGATTAATCAAGAAATGAATTAACGGTTTTTAAATGTTTTTTAGTCTATGTATTCTTACGTCCGTCTGCATGACTGTTGTCTTTACCTGTTGCACTGCAAGTGGCTAGTGGAGAACAGCCTTTTCATTTTCTTTATGTATGTAAGTACACAAGGAACTATATCAAATAAATGAATCGGATTTGGAATCTATGGTAAGTGAAAGGCTTGGAATACATTTCCAAACCAAATAACTTTGGAAGTAAGGAGAAATTCGGAGGTGATAAAGTCAGACAATGGTAAATGAAAGTTGTCGGCCCACAGTGCGTCAGTGTACGAGAATGTGTGAGTGTGTCGCCGTGTGTCTGATGCGTTTGTACTTCTCCCCTCAGTGTATCCATAGAGACTTGGCGGCCAGAAACGTCCTTGTGACAGAGGACAACGTCATGAAGATCGCCGACTTCGGCCTCGCCAGAGATGTGCACAATATAGACTACTACAAAAAGACCACCAACGTGAGTCTCAGTCGCTCAGCTTTTCTCTGTCAGAAATAAGTATTGACTAATTATGTTAGGCCTTGAATGCACAAAGTGAAGGTTTTGTGAGACCATGATCATTTTGCCCGGAAATAAATATTCTGCAGCGGTTTCAAGATTCCTCGAGGCTACAAAATCAAATTATGTGATAGGATACTTTGTACAGATTTCATAACAGTGCTTGGGTGAAGATCTCAAATTGTATGGATTTGATGTGAGAGCAGGTAAAGGCATGCAAGTTCAGTAAACCAAGCTGATACAATCCAGAGATTATAAAATGACATTTTACATAGGGCTGGGCAATATCTCGATATTACTCTACTACATACTACAATACTACATTGTAATATCATGATATGAGACTAGATATATCATCATCATAATCATCTTACCATCATAATATCGCGATATGGCATAAGTGTTTCCATTTCTGCTTTTAAAGGCTTTATTACAGTATAGTGATCTATAGTAATTTTCTGAACTTACCAGACTCTACTAGCTGTTCCTAAATTTGCCTGTAACCACTTAGTCATAAATCTACATTATTGATGCTTAGTTATCTAAAACCTAATTGTGAAAACATTTTGGATCGACAAAAATATCGATATATATATATATATATATATATATATATATATATATATATATATTTTGATTTTCTCTATATCGCCCACCTCTTACTATACAACACACAGTATACCTGTTGAATGAATGGGTCTTATGATAATGAAGTTGAAGGGGTGAAGGTGTGAGGACAGTGTCCATGTTTTGCTGTCTGCTGTGTACAGAACGCTTCTGCTGACCCAAGCGCTTCTGTTGTGCCTCTGTTGTTGCAGGGTCGTCTGCCCGTGAAATGGATGGCTCCCGAAGCTCTGTTTGACCGGGTCTACACGCACCAGAGCGATGTGTGAGTTTGCACAAACTGCCCGTCGCATGCCGACCCCCCCGCTCACGTGGAGCTGCTGCTGCCACTGTACACCGGCGGAATGCGGGTTGTTGAAATATCGTGACGGCGCGCGTTAGCATCAAAAGCTGAGTTTGTGCGTGTGAAAATGGATTCGTAGCGTTCCCTTTCCTAATAACTTTCCGCTCGCCGTCATCTCCGGGCCCACTGGATAATCCCCAGCCTCTTGTGTATCAGTGGCTCTGCATTCCTCGCAGCGTTTGTTCTTTATTCTCCCGACGCGACATCTGAGAGAGACAGAAACACAATAGAGTCTCGACAGACAAGACAAGAACAGAAATGAGATAAGAGGGTCAGTGGATTAATCGCAGTTTATTAGCATAGCTCCAGTCTGCCCTAGAACAGAAGGCGATAAGAGGGCCAGTGGATTTATCACGACGTGGTTCCCACCTACCGTTCCTAGGAACCGGGGGGGCGCCGTGGACAAACGCACCTTTTCTTTTCAATTTTAAGTTTATTGACCAATCTTAAACCTACACTGTGTAATGTTTTGAGTTGATTCTCAGCAAAAACCCCTTTGTTCTTTCACAAATATGTGCTCATTCACGTGTAATTACTTCCACCAACTTATCAATGTATTCTCGTAAACAAATCATTCTGAATACATACGAGCGAGTCACTCCATCTTTAAAATACATTAGCCAAAGAGGGACATACCTAGGCATAGGCATGGAGTTGAACTGCAGGAGTGCTTGAAGTGGAAGATACTAGCTTAATAGACACGCTATTGTTCTGTAAAGTACAAAGTAGAGACAATAAAATCTGTGAGCGGGACAGCAAGACGCTTCGCTTCTGAGACGCTCCCGGTGCGGTATGGCGCGTGGCGGAGGACGGAATAAAACTGGAGCGCAGCGCAGACGCGCCCAGTGGAAAATCGGGGTCACTCACATTTCTCCCACAACGCCATCATTTTTATCCTTTTACGCAGAAACACACTCCAAAAATAGCTATATAGAAGCTATTTCATTGACATTAACAATCCACAGCAACCTCCGCATCACATACAGTTACATAGAATAAGATATACGCAAAAAAGTGCAAAAAGTACCCAAAAGCTCCTAGCCCCGTGCCTCCCCGGCCACATCCAGCCAAGGTGACAGTATGAAAGGAATTTTCTCCATTGTATAGACCAGAGATCTTCAACAGGGGGTCCGGGACCCCTAAGGGGCCCTCAGAGTCACTACGGAGCGGGCCTCCAAATTATTGCAAATTTTTCAAAAAAGAAACATAAATATAAAAACTTAAAACATAAAAACATAAAAAGTCTTTATGTGAATCCAACATATTATTAGCAAATATAAATCCACACTGATGACAGGCTGACTGGTCCATAGGTCAGGTAGTCACTAAGATAGTCATCCACAGATACAATAGATCCTAAGGAAGGTTGTATAAAATCATGCCAACAATTATTATTTTAATAGCTTAGTATTCTATGCACAAAAGGGTTGTGTAAAGGCTTTGTACACGTTATTGTAGGGCCGGTTTAACATATAATTAATTTTATTAAATATTGACAGTAGGGGATCCCTGCTCCATCTCTCTTTCAGTTAAGGGGTCCTTGGCTGGAATAGACTCCCAGGCGCACCTTTTCCGACCTCTGATTGCTCCTGTGTTGGCTGCGATCAGGAGAAGAAAAGGCCAGTTTAGGCGAGGGGGGGGGGGTCACAAAGTCAATCTGTGTTGCGGTAGCTGAACCCCCCCTCTCAGCCAGATGCTGTGTCCCCAGCACAGGCATCCAAGCCAAACACGGGCCCCTGTCAACACCGGCTCGCCGTGTGATTACACTAGACTGGGAACAAGCCGAAAGGAGAATCAGCCGGCTCTGTTATTTCAGCAGGTCTGGATTACAGAGTCGATCCTCCCGCCAAACCTCCTCCTCCCCGCATACAGTAGTCGCTCTGCAGCCAGTTTACTCTCACACACACACCCCCCACCCCGGGGGACTCTGACTTTTGACCTGTGATGGGGGTTTTTTTCTACCGAAATGTGTTACGCTGAAACAGACGGGAGACAATTAAAACGCATTAAAACCAATCCGTCACGCGCTCACATCCAAACAACACACAAACAGCAACAGCAAGGAAAGGGCTGGATAAAAGGAAGGTTTTGCAAGCAGCGGTTGGCATTACAGCTCGTGCAGCTTTCCAAACATGTGCAGCTCTAAAGGCAGAACTAGCTGTGAGAACACTCAGGGAGCCATTTTTGTTGGATTTTTACAGTCGTTTTAGACTTCTTTTTTTTTCTTCTTTTTTTTGCAGAGAGAAAGTAAGTGGTAGCATCATCACATTGTGATTCAAAGTGAAAGTTTCTACCAATAAATTAAGACCTGAATTCACTTTTCAATTACACATAAACTAAGGGTTATTTAATGCCGATATAGACCTTCAGCCTGGGATTTTATTTTTTTTTTCTTCTCCCAGTGCCAATGTCACAGAGGTGAGGATTTTATTTTGAAAAGCTTCAGAGGTGTCAGTCTGTAAAAGCTGCGCATTCAGGGCAACCCAATAACCCGTTAAAAGCGGTGACCGTGGATAAGGTGCTGGTTTATGAAAAATATACAGCACGAGACAAAAGCCTTTGGCATTGGCTCATTTGCAGAAATGATATATAGGATAGAAAACACCACCAGTAAATCAATAACGGCAGGTGTTATTTTACAACCTGACATCAATATATATGGTGATATACCTAATTTTCTTAAAGCACGATTGAGAAAGCCGATTTTTATTGTGTCTTTTCTTTTCATGCCACTTTCTACTTCTACTCCGCTACATCTCAGAGGGAAATATTGGAGTACTCCGCTACATTCACCTTTAGTTACTAGTTCCTTTACAAATTAAGATGTGAACTACCCAACAATATATCGGTTTACAAGTCCAGCTGGAATGATTAGACCATCAAACACACAACTGTCTTTTATCATTTCCAGTTTCCAAAATGGGAGGATTTTTCTGCATTGAGTACATTTACTTGGAATACTTTTACGTACATTTTTTAATTCTTCCAGTTTCTGTTTCTTCTTTTCTACCTCTGAACATGGACGTCTCTCTGTTTCACCACAGTCTCCTTTCCCCTCTCTCTCCGTGTGTTTGGATGGCGGGCACGCGGCTCGGCCAGTAGCGGCGGCTGTGTTCCGCCCTCCGGACCCGAGTGTGGCTAATTAGATAAAGCCCGCTGAGTGCCCGCAATGGGGGGGGAGGGGAGGGCGGGGGTCTGATTCTGATTCATTGGATGAAACGGACCAACAATAGTACACTGGGTTAATAGAGCGCCATTATTTTGATTTTTTTAACCATTTGGGAATATAACGCAGCAGTTGACTCGAGCTGCTGCCGCAGACAGAAAGATAAAGACAGGATGGCTCGGGTTAGAGACACAGCAGCTTCTAGAAAAGGCAGCAGCTGGAACGTAACTGTAGATACAGAACAATACGCTTTCTATTCATGTTTTGTTCTCAGGGCTTGTAAGCATTTTGGGAAACTGTGGGGTTCTCCATAGGGCTGCATGATAATGGAAACAAGAATTTTATAATTAAACCGAACTAAACCTTTCATTCCCATTTCTTTCTTTGAGTCTTGTCTCCTTTCGGTCTTGAGGGACGAGTTGTTGATTTTTTTTACAAATATTGACAGAGTGTCCCGGATAATAGGAATGTCAAATTGATTCTGAAATTGAGTGCAGGTAACATTACTCAAATCTGAGATCAATATTTCGCCAACCATATTCCTCAGTTTATCTGTGGAACACAGACAGGCCTGTTGGCTGCTTCAGGCCATGACTGGCATTTGAACTCTAATCTGTATTCATTTTGTGTGTGTGTGTGTGTGTGTGTGTGTGTGTGTGTGTGTGTGTGTGTGTGTGTGTTTTCAGGTGGTCCTATGGGGTGCTGCTGTGGGAGATCTTCACCCTGGGAGGCTCACCGTACCCAGGAATCCCAGTAGAAGAGCTCTTTAAGCTGCTGAAAGAGGGGCATCGGATGGACAAACCTGCCAACTGCACCCATGAACTGTAGGTGTCTTTATGAATTATAGTTATAATCGTAGTATATGTTGTTAGCGCAGGAGGCAGCTCAGCAGGGCTGTAGTCAAGTCCACTTGTGTTTGAGTCCGTTTGGGCTGGGCATACTTTGTTATTAAAATTATTACATTCATACAAGGTTTAAAAGCCAATAATTCCATTTTTTTTTCAATGACTTTGAGAGAGGCATTAGCAACTTATTTGGGTTTTGGGGTTAACTGTGGTGAGCAGTGTCATCTTGCAGCTGGAAACGCAACAAATAAAAAGTGAAAACTGTTTAAAACCAAAAATGATGAGCCTTTACTTTGCTTTAGCCGTAATTACAGAGCATCAGCATCCAGCTGCAGATCAAGTAGACCAACCACTGGAACCGGTCCATCCTCCGATCTGAGCGTAGTTGAACATTTTGTATTTCACATTTAATGGCTGAGCTGCAGAGTAACCGACGCTTGATGTGGCCGTTTCAGGTACATGATCATGAGGGAGTGCTGGCACGCCGTGCCGTCCCAGAGACCCACCTTCAGACAGCTGGTGGAAGACCACGACCGGGTTTTATCCATGACCTCCACCAATGTAAGCCTCCCTGCACAGCTGCCACTCACTCGCAACTTGAAAACACAAAACGTTAGCTTTAGTTTTCTATTGTCAATTCACTCAAAATATGTGCCAGATATACAGAGGAATCGAACATGCGTTTCTCTCCGACTCACGGTACCAAATACATCCCAAAAATATACAATACAATTAATACATTATATGTCACATCACATTTACACCCTTCCACCATGTTTCAAAAGCAGGCCAGTAGTGTTTCTGTAATCCTGCTGACAGACAGACAGACAGACAGACAGACATGGCAGAGGTAATAAAACAAAGTTAAACCACATTAACAAAGGATTTGAAGTTAAGTTTAATGTATCTTTTGGCTGGTGATACTACGGTAACTTCCTGTTCACATAGTTAATAGCTTTTTAGTGGACAGCGTTACCGATTGATCTATCCCTAGCAGACCTTGTATAATAACAGATATATACTGTATGTTGCCACTGTATGTATCGTTCTAGCGTTAGCTCAAAGCTAATTTTTGCCGTACAAAATGATGCACAGCAGGACATCGCATATGGCGTATGAATACATAGGGGGATGCCGGGGATACGCCTTTTTCTGTATCGATCAAGTAATGATGTCTTTAATCTATTTTTGAACTGAATGATGCATAAGACTGCAGGAAATGAAGTGTTTGGCACTCAAAATGATCCCCAGAACCCCACATTATAATGTGCACCCCGCGTGTTGAAACAAAAACTACACCCTTGTATGAATAGATATGTAGGCATGTACATTTTTAAAAGGCAGATGTTTAAAAGGCAGAAAGTAGATGGCAAATTAGGAGCCTTTGGCAGGTTTCCTCTCATCAGCTGATCATGGCTTTGACCAGCTTGCTGCTCAGCTGCTCCTCGTTTGCTCGTCAGGCTGAATGCATGAAGGCAGCAAGAACTTAAAACACAGACATAGTATTGTACAAAGAAACATGTTCAAATACAACCATAAAACAGAGGTTTATGTCTTTTTTAAAGATGTTCTTTACAACCAATGTCTGACAAGATTATGGAAAGGAATCCCAACAGAGATAGGTCTTTTTTAAAACCTCTTTGAGAACTTTCTGTTTAACCAGAAACAGCTCTGAGGTCGCTAGTACTAAAACCACCAGACTCCATTGAAAAACACAATACTTTTAGCGTGTATAGAGCCAACATATTTCCACATGTATATCAGTGAACTATATGTTCATTTCAACCAAAACTAGAGTTGTGATTGTTGGAAGAGTGAAAAGACGACCCAAAGTTGTTTCTATGGACTTTAATGAGGTGTATTTTACGATGCTAAAATGACTGTTTACATAGAGTCTGGTGGCTTTAGAAAAGGATCTTACTCATTAACAGAAAGGTAGACCTCCTTAGAAATCCTTTTAATCTGAGACTGTCAGAGGCAACTTTTGTGAACGTGAATAGAAGCTGGACAATCACCCTATTAACTTGCATTGTAGCTTGTTTCTCCGCTGCCAACTGCAGCGATCTCGCTTAATACTGGACCAATGTCAAAGACTGTTGTTCCCATCAGTCACTTAGACACAAAAACATAGGAAAATAGGGTCCAGATTGAAAAAAATGGAACTTACTCTTTAACATGCAAACAATCTAAGGGCCCTATTTTAAAGATCTAAGCGCAGGGCCTGAAGCGCCTGGCGCAGGTGTGTTTAGGGCGTGTCCAAATCCACTTTTGCTAGTTTGAAGGCGGAAAAAAGGGTCCGTGCGCCAGGCACATGGTTCAAAAGGGTTGTACTTAGTGTCTTCATTAATTCATAGGTGTGTTTTGGGCGTAACATGCAATAAACCAATCAGAGTGTCATCTCCCATTCCCTTTAAAAGCCAGGCGCGTTTGGACCTTGGCCCATTGCTATTATGATGGAGGATTTGCATCATAATATTTTTATTTGTAATCTTTTGCATGTTTGTGTGCTGCTGTGCGTCCATGTGTGTAAGAAGCATAGTGTGCGTCCCTGTGCACGAGCCTAGGACCATTTTACTAACGTGCTGTTAAAATAACAATGAAATGCTGCGCTATTGACTTTAGACCAGGTTTTTGTCTGTAAGACCAGCACGCCCATGGGCGCACAGATGGGCGCAGGTGCATTTGCTATTTAAACGACGTGGGCGCTGAACGGGAAATTGACAACTGCGTCGGCGATAAACTAGCAAAGACACTTGCGTCGGGCTTTTCGCTGCACTGCGCCAGGTGCAAGACAGGGCCCTAAGTGATAATTCATGAACCCTCTATAATTCTTGACTTGTATATGTGAGCACAGAAGGGATTTGACAGTGACAGCCCGGTGTAACCATTGCCCTCTCCTCTGACAGGAGTACCTGGACCTGGCGGTGCCCTTCGAGCAGTACTCGCCCACCTGCCAGGACTCCAACAGCACGTGCTCGTCCGGAGACGACTCAGTGTTCGCCCACGACCCGCTGCCTGACGAGCCCTGTCTTCCCAAACAGCTTCCCAGTAACGGGGTGATCAGGACATAAAAAAAAATAAAACCCTGGGGGGGGAGGAGGGGGGAGTTGGACTTTAACTTCCTCCCACAGGTCGCCATGAACAAAACACCTCTCAGTGACTCCTCAACATTATGGAAATGGAAAAAATACTTCCACAGCGCTTCAGCTCTTCCATTCGTCTTAAAACTCTCGCTCGAAATCCCCCCCCTCCTCCCCCCAATCCTTTGACTGAGTTTTTTTTGTTGTTGTTGTTCTTCCTCCTCCCTCCCAGAAGACTCTTGAAACATTGAAGGATTATTTTTTTTTTTTTTTTTGCCGTTGGAAGCGTGTTTGTGTTTCTTCTTTTCAGAAATGAAATTTATATTTTTCTACTCGGGCCAGTCTTTTGTTATGGACAATCTGTAAGGGGGTAGGGGGGTAAACCATTCCGTGCCTACTGGTATAAAAAAAAAAAAAAAACCTCCTAAAGAGGAGGGAATGAAGGGCATTTGTCAGTGACTGCTTGGCGATCCAGTAGGCGAGGACCTCGGAAGCCCTCAGATCGCCGTCAACGTCTGCGATCTAAAGCGAAATCCGTTGCCGATTATACCAGCAAAAGCCAGAATCCTCTCGATGATGGGACTCGTTCTTCCGAAGACGCTCACTCACTTTTTTTTCTTTCACAGAAGACGCTCAACCACAGAGCGTTTGGTGAGCATTTAGCAAATGTGTTTTCTCTCCAACGTCCCATTTTAGTATCCCGAAAAATCATGGAACAAATTCCTCATCAAGCGTGAGGCGAAGTTTCAGGGCAAGTCAGTAATTAGGACAATAAGGTTCTGAGTTTTTTTTTTTTTTTTTTTTATGTATCTAGAAAAGGATTTATTGTAAATATATAAATGCAAATATGTATCATATTGCTGTTCACAGCCATGTACTTAAAAGACAAGCAATTCAATTTTTTTAAAGTAATGTTTTAGGACGGAAGCATTGCAATCTAGAGGACACAGTGATACAGAAAAGGTTTATTTGAATAATTAACGTGTATATTTGTAAAGATATTTATAGACTTAACATGTGGGTTCTTAATGTTGAGAAGTCTAGTTTAGGATTTTAGTACTGTACGCAAAGATTTTTATTTCAAATTTCTTTTGTAACTTATTTTACAACAGAACTGCAACGTTATTTTCCACAAACTCCTCTGATTTTTGATCCATCTTTTTTTTTTTTTTTTACAGTTTTCAAAAAATAATAAGAATGTATGGCAGACGCAAAGATGAATTTTTAGAGCGAGTGTGATTGGAGTGCCAGAGGCGGGGGGGACTCGTAAACTGAAGGCTCCCACCGAAGGGAAGCCGGATGTTGCCACCAGAGTTCAAAAAAGTTGACGTTTGCAATATCGAAGTAACCGATTAACTCTTGCTGGGCAAGAAAATAGCAAGCGCTTAGGGATGTGTACAGAGAGGTACGACTGAAGTACTTAAAGACACGTTGGACATCAGTGGCGCTGGCAGGATTGTATTTCATAGCACGCACAAATACCGCGGTTAACTGCGCCAGAAATCAGCTGCTCTTAGAATATTTCATTTGTATGAGAGTGTGCTCCTAGCGTACTTTTATCATATCACGGTGACCAGATCATGAAAATATTTTACTGAAGAGAGAGAGCGAGAGAGAGAGAGAGAGAGAGAGAGAGAATAACATGATTTCTCTGAGTAGCATGTAAACATCATATCCCGAATATGATCAAAAACGGGATAGGCCTCATAACCAACAACACGCTAGCTCCGCCCGCGGGTTTAGCGCTACTCGGCGTCCAGCAAGCCTTTATCCACGCATCGAGTCCTAAAAATGAACACTGATTAATAGTGGATGACATAATGTACAATTAATGACAAAATGATGACTGGGAACCGACTGCTGCTCCTATTCACATTTACGCATTGTTATCGTTAGCCGCGTTGCTCGTCTGTACAGCGTGTGTGTACAGGGTTACGGCCATCAGCAACAACTAGCTGGGAGTCCTAAAGAGCCTTCAGAGAAACCTCAGCGGCATGGCGACCTCCTACTGATACGGTTTCACTGCTCAGTCTGTGATGGGTAATAAATTCCAGGATGGACACAACTTTAGCGATGACTACATTTCCCAGAATGCTTTTCGGCAGTTATCAGAGAACGTGCTCCAACTCGCGGCTGAAAACACTCAAGGGGAGCGAGGGTTAGCGAGAGACCTTTTAAGAGAAAAAGTTTAATTTCTCTCCTCAAACTTACTTTAGCTGCAATGCATTCTGGGGGTTTTGAGTGCAGAGCCGGTTCTCCGTTCCGCTTTAACCATCACGCATGATTGTGAAACGTCAATGGCTTTGCCTTTTAATTAACAAGAGTAGGATGGTGGAGGTGGGTTTTTTAGGTGGATATTTTCCTTTTTAAAGGTCACTCTGAAGGCTTCAGACTCTTATATTGTAACAGAACGGTCACAGGGTCGATGCTAACAAGCTGCATGCGGTGTCAGAGTGCCCTTGAGCAAGACACTCGGCACTCATGGATAAAAAAACATCAGCTTTAAAGGTCCCATGACATGCTGCTTTTTGGATGCTTTTATATAGGCCTTAGTAGTCCCCTAATACTGTATCTGAAGTCTCTTTTATATAGACCTTAGTGGTCCCCTAATACTGTATCTGAAGTCTCTTTTATATAGACCTTAGTGGTCCCCTAATACTGTATCTGAAGTCTCTTTTATATAGACCTTAGTGGTCCCCTAATACTGTATCTAAAGTCTCTTTTATATAGACCTTAGTGGTCCCCTAATACTGTATCTGAAGTCTCTTTTATATAGACCTCAGTGCTCCCCTAATACTGTATCTGAAGTCTCTTTTATATAGACCTTAGTGGTCCCCTAATCCACTAATAGTCCCAAAATTCATCCTTGGTGCAGAATTACAGCCACTAGAGCCAGTCCCACAATGAGCTTTCCTTAGGATGTGCCATTTCTGTGTCTGTAGCTTTAAATGCTATTGATGAGGAGAGAGGGGGGGGGGCAAGGTGGTGGGTGGGAGTGTGGCCTTGACCAACTGCCACTTTGCTTATTTGCAAGCCATGATGTCTCTCTCTCTCATGGGTGGGCCAAATTCTCTGGGCGGGTAAAGCAGAGAAAGGGGAGGTAACCTTGCTCCTTATGACCTCATAAGGAGAAGATTCCAGATCGGCCCATCTGAGCTTTCATTTTCTCAAAGGCAGAGAGCTCGGTTTACACCTATCACCATTTCTAGCCACTGGGGGACCATAGACAGGCTGGGGGAACTCATATTAATGTTAAAAAAACCTCATAAAGTGAAATTGTCATGCCATGGGACCTTTAAGGCAGAAAGGTAAAGCTGTCATGTCCTTTTGCGCTCGAGTGTTGCTAACAAAATCCTGCCCAGACGCTTGAGATTTTATCGCTGCTCTATAGTATTAATACTGAAATGAAGGCATGCTGTGCGACTTACAAATCACACAGCAAAAAAGAATATGTATATATATATATATATATATATATATATATATATATATATATATATATATATATATATATATATATATATATATCTTGGTTTGTTAAAGAAAACTCAGAAGTCTGTGGTGGATCCTTAGCTTAGTTTGCGAGGGGTTGGGGGGGGGGAAATGAGCCAAATTTCTTAAAAGTCAATGGCTGCGTCTGAAATTCCATACAAACGTGCTATTTAGTAGGCTTAAACAGTATGTCAACATTTTGAGTACGTCCCAAACCTTAATATGAAACCAAATTGCATACTATTTTGCAAGCTCTTCGTTAGCTCTGTAGCCTCAATGACACTCTTAATTTACATTTCTACATATTTAAACAGCCGCTGGCCCAGGTATTCACCTCTCTGAGTAATTTAAGCGTTGTCTGGCGATGCCGCTTAACCACGGTCAACGGCGAGGAGGCTCTCAGGAAGCGACGTTGAAAAGGACAGCTTAGTGCGTGCGAAAAGATACACGCTACTTTTTTAAATTTACACAAAAGCACGTCGATTGATAGTGTACGTCTCGACTGTGTAGTGCAGAGGATGCAATTTCGGACGCAACCCCGTTTCACCTTGTCCTCCAGATCTCTGAACCCGAACGCTGCACTGGTGAACGTAGAGGCGGGCTGAGGTGACGTATGCAGGGGAGGATCATGGGATTGCCAAATGGTTTAGAAACACGATTCACTCGCTGCTAGATGGAAACGGGCGTAACCCTTCGCTGTGCAACGGCCTTATCCCAGTGGGTGAGCTGCGTTTATGTAGAGACGTGTATGTAACAAGACTGTGTCCATACACCCCTCCCTCCCCACAATATGTAAATACTTAAATGAGTGGAAATCTGTATTTAATTATATTGCTACACTGGGAGACTTTTTATGTTGTTTAGCACCAAATTATCATTGGTTTATGCACCGAAACAAGGCCTTTGTAAAGTGGAAGGTTACACCCAGTTATTGGTATTTCTGTTTTCAGTACAGTTTTCCAGTTCGGGCCCAGAATCTTTAAAGTGCCTGGTATAATTTAGCAAACAAAAAAGGAGATTCATATTGATCATGTTTTGAATGTATAATTGCAAAAATATATACAAAAATAAATAAAAAAGAAGCAGTTGTCCCTAGAAGGCTATGCAAGTATTAGCCTCTTTTTTTTTATTTATTTTTTTTTATTTTTTATTTTTGGAGTGAACAAGAAAGAGAAAAAGGCACTTGTGTAAAGGTTGGATGGATCTAATGAAACGCTGTTTGGTTTTATTTATTCTTCCATGCTGGGTAAAAGCTTTCCCTATGGTGAGAGTATTTTTTATTCATAGCTATCCTCTTTTCAGTGTTGTTTTTCTTCATTAAAGAGCCAGAAGATAATGAAGATGATGTAGAGTACTCATTTTACTAGATACTGATTACCCCCCCCCTCAGGCTTTGCTCCTTTCCTTTATTTTATTTTTATTTGGACTCCCTCCCTGGCCTTTTTTTCTGCATCCCTGTCGAGCTTTTTTACTCGATTCTGACGGCCTCTGTCTCTCTGTTAGAGCATGTGTTGTTTTTAACATGTGTGTTGTTTACGGCGACAAAAGTAAAGTATTATTCCATGTTCCAAAAACTTCTGCGATTCTGGTTTTTCAAAAGGAGAAAAATCCTACTTTGAAACTATATTAGGCCGATCTGTTTGCTGATACATTTCGTTGCTGTCGTGGGAAAGTTGTAACCAAAAAATTTACTTTTCAGCAGCTTTCTGACATTTATTTTTAGATAACTCTACAGTGTCTTCAAATCACACTGAAATTTTAATATCCATATTGTTTGTGTGTAATCTATAGCAGAGGTTTTTGGGCGCGTGAGACTTTATAGTTGTCTGTACAACTATAACTACATTGCAAACAACTGTTACCAGCTAAATTGGCATTCTTTTTATAGTGTGAATTTGCCATAATGTAAAAGAACCATTAGTGACATCTGTCCCTTTTACAACATTACGCATTTGGCTGTTACGTTTTTTTTTTTTTTTTTTTTTTTTCGCGCAAAACGGAAGCTTGCATGCTAAGCTAACTAGCCTCCACTGAGAACGTGGAAGCTAATTAGACTATCTCGCGAACATTAGCAGAGATTCCCAAACAAGACGTTCATTTGGTTCATGTTACATCGACACCTCAGCATACAGTTTTATTCTGGAAGTTATAAAAAGTTATATATTAATTGTTCCTTTGACATTAAAGGTGCCGTAGGTTGGGTTGGGAAGATCCAGGACTTTGAACATTGACAACTTCTCAGTCCCTCCCCCCTTTCCGCTAAAGCCCAAAACGGTCACCTAAGCCCCTCCCCCCACAAGGGAGAATGAATGCATGTATGACCAGTGATTGACACGCATTTAGACACCCTCCCTGGCCCTGATTGGTGCATCTGAACAGGGAGCGGTGGATTTTTGCACAATCGCACCACAGGCTGGAGGTGGAGCCAGAGGAGCCGGATTTATTTATTTTTTTAAATGACCTGCTTCATTCAAGCTTGTTCTGCAGATGGAAATTAGCCAAAGGCTATAATCTGGCATATTTACATTTGTGAAAATGTTCATTAATATATGTATTGTCCCCTTTTTCTTTCAAATAAATAAAATAAAATAAATGTAGTTCTACTGGAACATAGGGTCAGTTTCAGCAGATATGACAGAAAGATAGTTTTATAAGTCTTATCTACTGCACCTTTAATGCTGTGAAAACAAATCTGGAGTTTTAGTTTCAGAAGCTTTTTCATCATGAACAGGGGGATACAGGGGATATGTCCCCCTCCCCCCCCCTCAAAAAATATGAACGACAACCCACCCAAGTTCAATCCGTCTCTGTATTACAGTATTGAAGGAAAAACCAAGCCAATAACGACTATTTGAATCCCAAAATTGAAAGTCCAATAGCTACCGAACAAAAAAATGTTCCAACAGTCAGATAATCGGATCCAGCCTGACTTCTTACCAGTAAATCTATGGTGTCCAACCATTTCAGACACAGGAATTGAGGTGTTTGATGGTCAAAGGGTTTTGGCGGAGGACCCCCCAGACCCCCCTCCCCAATTTTGAAACAAAACCTGGGCCCTTGCTTGGGGAAACTCTCAGCTCATTTTAAATTCAACAGCATTTGTATCAGCAAAAATCAGCTCTAATGCAGAAATACCAGTATTGTTTTTCTTGAAAACTTGAGACAGCAACATGTTTCTTAAGAGTGAAGATGTTTTCTTGGCTCCACAGGGAGGGGCCTCTTACTGTATGTACAGTCACATATCGGCCTTTAAACCCCCCCCCGGTCGTCGTCTTTACTCTGACTGAATTATTTATTCTCTTTTCTGCTCAACATAAAGAAAATCAGGATTGAAGATTAAAATCTTTCCTGCCAGAGATATCAAAACTATACATATTCCACATGTTTTGGGTTAAATTTTAGTAAACTTTTTTTTTTTTTGGAATGGGTAGTTTTTCACACAGTTATTCATCCCAGTTTTCATTGTATCGTGCCGTTCGTACCCGACAATGTTAGTCCCGATTAATTTATAGTTTGAAATATGCTTTGACGTGTACACGAGTAGAGTTTTATATAGCAGTGTGAGCTATTTTGTAAGAATCTTAGAGAGGAAATGATTTTCATATACAGTTTATTTTCTTTCCGTTTCTAATTTGGAATTCCAAATTATTTTTTTTTTTAACAACAACAGCAAGACAAAACCATGTTTGTCCTTTGATTTTCTTTTTCCACTCCCACATAATTTATTTTTCCTCCCTCTGTATTCATGTTTCTAACATAGAAAGGTGGAACTAACCATTTGGCATTGTGTCATTTCTTTTGTGTTGTTGTCATATTTTGTAATTCATAAGCTTGTTTTGTTGCAATGTACCTGTTTTGATCATGATGAATCCTTTGTAACATTCCACCACAACAACCCCTCTGGGCAAACATCTCCCACTAAGGGGGAAAAAAAACACATCTATTTCACAACACACTCTCTCTCTCTCTCTCTCTCTCTCTCTCTCTCTCTCTCTGCCCTGACAAACTATGCTGTCGAAAAAGGTTTTCAATAAACATGTTATAATAGCGTTTGCTGTCATTGCTCTTGTCTGTCACTGAGGCTGAGAGAGTGTGTATTTTGGAAAAAACAAACAAAACAAAAACATAAAAACTCAAAACAGACTTTGTGATTTATGGCGAGCAAATGGTAGAAGTTTGGAAGTTTATGTCAGCGAAACCAAAAACACAAAATACCACAGAATACGCACGACAGTGAGCTTGTTTGCAGAGTGTCTCGGTTTGTTTTGTCAGAACTCTTTGTCGGCAAACAGTCGCGGATATCGAGGCTCGTTTTTCCTTCCACACAAACTAACCGTGGGGGAAAAGAGAATACAAACAAGCTCTTTAAAAAGACTAAAGTCTGACAACATCTCACATCTGAAGAACAAATGTGTTCTTAAACCCCCACTTACGCAGTTCTCACGAAGATTCTGGCGTTCGCCGATGTTTTCTTATTTGGGATTTGTTCTTAGGTTGCATCGGTTTTTATTTGCCGCTTTGTATCCACTGCTGACGCTACTAAATATGACGTCTCGTTTTTTCATTAACTTCTTGCAGCAGTACCTCCACTTCAGAATTACTAAACACAACATTTCTCTTAGTGTGGCCCTGCCATCTCATGCCCTTTTATGGGAATTAATGGGGCGTGTACCTACGCTAAATAGGAGCAACGGGCACGAGCTTTCAACTTATGAAGACGTTGGGATAGGGGTGGTACGGTTCACAAAACCCACGGTTCGGTTCGTATCACGGTTTTAGGGTCACGTTTTTTTTTCTTTTAAACTGACCTTTGTCGATCTGAAATGAAGACAGATTCAACAGGTGCACAGCCAATTTCTCGCTTTAAATGTTTTTAGAAACACGTTTCTGTGAACTATTTTCGTAAAATACGAGATCATATTCTGAACGAGCCCCCATTAAAGTCGGTTTTGAAATTCGGGAGCAGCCAGAGCAATGTTCGTCCGATCAGCTGCCATGGGTTGTGTTTGTCACGCTCATCCCGCTCGTCATTTCCAGTTAAGTGTTTTAACGTAGGTGTTGGAAGCGGGCACTAGCGGACCGAGACTAGCGAACTGAGACTAGCGGACCGAGACTAGCGGGCCGAGACTAGCGGGCCGAGACTAGCGGACCGAGACTAGCGGGCCGAGACTAGCGGACCGAGACTAGCGGGCCGAGACTAGCGGGCCGAGACTAGCGGACCGAGACTAGCGGACCGAGACTAGCGGACAGAGACTAGCAAACCGAGCGGTTCGGATGTTTTTTCATGAACCGTACCACCCCTAAATTGGGATTCGTCATTCTGAGAACACACCTGCGAACAATTCTGCTGTTTGACGTAGACTTTTCTTAGGGACTTCTTTAACAACGTATTTAAGAGAAAATTTAGGAACTGTGTTCCAGTTGTGGCTGCGTAGGATTGTTTCTGACTCATGTGATCCACTCCGGAGCGTTGTTTCTGTCGTAGCATAATGTCGCCTTAGCTTCAGGGCGCGATTGTTAGGCTATTTCATTATTATATATGCCCTTATTGGATTAGCCTGGTGCCTACGTGTATTTATGTTGACAAAACCGACGGGGATACATTCATTAAAGAAAGTTTATTTAATAAAAAACTGAAGACTGAAGGCCATCTGCAACGTAAACGATGCTTTAAGACCATTGCTGCGCTTGTAAACACATCTGATTCCATAAAATAATCTGATTTCTTCACCTGATTTGATTACTGGTGTGCATGTGAACGTTGATTTAATTCAAGGATGTTTGACAGCACTTCATTTCAATATGGTATTGACACGTGTATTGAAATGGAAAAAATAAATGTGATCACATAAAGACATGCACGAAGGATGCAGTGATGGAAAAGTCAACTGGATGTAGATCTCAGTGACTCCCAATCCAAGCTGTCTTCTCCTTTAACTTGCAGCAGGAAATGCAGGCGGCACAGATTTCTGCCCCCCGTTTCCTGTTGATTTTGTCCCACAGTGAACAAATTAGCCTCTCATAGCATCTTAACTGCTCTTTAATCACGGAAAGTCTTTGCCCCCCGTGTCTTTGTTTGCCGAGGACAGTTCCACGCCCCCTTCCCTCGCCCCGCCTCGCTGGCCGCGGCACAGTGAATGCCCGTTGGGAGGGGAAGGAGCAGGCTGGGGGGGGTTGTTTGAGGTACTGAAGCCACTCTGCCCCGGGTGGGGGGCAAAGCTGGACAGTGACAAGGGGAGAGAGAGAGGGGTCTATGTATACAGGCTTTTGGCCCTCGGCCCGGTCTCGAGTGCGTCCTGAGGGGAACATCCTGCCCCTCGTTGGAACTTCCTCGGCCCGCTGAAGTGGCCCATTCACGGAGGTCTTGTTTTTTCACTGCTAAATGGATGTTTCTGTTTCAGAGGTGTTTGCGCTGGTGGATGCTTTCCATTCCTCCTCCTCCTCCTCCTCCTTCTCTCTCCTTCCCATTCCCTCTTTTCCTCCTTCTTCTTACCCCAACATTCGTCCTCCCCACTCCCCTCTCTGCTTACCATTGGCTGTTGGTCGCCAAAGCCACTGTCCCTCTTTAGGCTGCTCTGCAACCTTTAAACTAGATTTATATCCAGTCTGTGCCTTCACACCACCCACTCACTGTCCAACCAGAGGAGGAGGAGCTGGAGAGGAGGAGGAGGAGGAGGAGGAGGAGGTGTGGCTGCGCAGCATCTACAAGGTGATGGGTTAGTGATACATTAGTCTCACATTGCCAGACCTTCCTCCACAGCGCTGCGGAGGAGGGTCTGGCTAGTCCACGCAGCATTCCAGGATGGGAGGAAAACGTGCTCTGGTTTATTGGCATTTCTTTAAACCAATCACAATCATCTTTGCAACGGACAGAGCCACGGCGCCTCTGCAAAACAGCCTCGGGAAGGAACTTGTTTTGGTGGAAGATGTGTACGTTCAAAGGTTGTTCTAGTCGTGCAACAGAAAACTCAGATTGGACAGATAGTCTAGCTAGCTGTCTGGATTTACCCTGCAGAGATCTGAGGAGAAGTTAACCATAGTCCTCACAAATCAGCCGGAGGTTAGAACGCCAACACAAAGAAAGAGGAAGGTGACGGACATCCGGCAGAAAATGAGGGACATCCGGCAGAACCTGAACAATCCCAGAACCTCGTCAATATAGACTAGTGATACATTAGTGGAGTTTGGGGGTATTTTCCTAGTTAGTCTTTAACGTCTGGCTACACCACAGATACATTCTGGGATAGGAGAAAAAAACGCTCTGGGTTGTTTCATTCCTTTAAAGCCTAAAATACTGTATCATTGCTTGCTGTAATGATGATTCCCCTTTAACTGGAACTAAGGGGCACCAAACCATGAAATGGTAACAGCCCAAGACCAAAAGTACACAAGTATGTGGACAAGAGTGGCCTGTCCACGGTGGGAACTACAGGGAAGCGATGGGTAGCCTGAAAAACATGTTTTGGGAAATTTTGGGTGCTCTCTACAGGATTAGTCTTGCGTTTCCAGTCTGGCTACACCACAGATACATTCTAGGATAAGAGGAAAATTCGCTCTTAGTTGTTTGTATTTCTTTAAACCAATCACAATCGTCTTTGAGGGCAATAAACTCCGGACGCCGCAACGGTGGCTCTACAAAATAGTTTCACAATGGAACTTGTTTTGGTGAAACATTTGCACCCTGCAAAAGAAAACATCACATCCAATATTAAATGAAGTTATGTGTTGACACAATGCAGTAACGTGAGCTATTTAAATTAGCTGGCTACATGGTTAAACCTCATTGGCTCTTACCAGTGTATCTCTGTGTGTACTTCTTCCACAGCAAGCCCACCAATCGGCCCCAAACTGTCCCAGTTAGAGAGGAAGTGCTGTAAACATATTCTTTGTAAATCTTTACAATCATTCCCTGAAAGAACCAAGCAGGCCTGCCTTGTTGCAGCATCCAACTTTTCTTGAAAACTTTCCAATTTCAGCGTGTAGCTCGCTGGCTCGGAGTTTGTTTGTTTTGTGGATTTTCAGAACGGCAACAAACCGAGAGCGGAAGGGGCAAAGCCTGACAGGTTTTATAACGGAAATGTACTTCCATTTATCCAGACTATGGCAACGCAGACAGCAAATTCATTCTTAATAGATTGTTTTGTAAAACTCTTTCACAGCAAATGGGAAAATGCGGTGATGCTTATTAATCAACCTGCCGCATTTCTTTATCCTTTTACCAATGTAGACAATGCAACAGTTCCCAAACGAACAATGATAAGAAACAAACTAAATTAAGATGCCAATCTCCCTTTCGAAATATGACATTTTCTCCTTCAAGAATGTGCAAGCAAAAATAACTTCTGGTTAATCAGACTTAGATTCTGTAGTCTTGTTAATATGCTCTCTGTAAGTCAGTGTCTGTACTCAGTCAAATACTTGAGATTTGGGAAGGAAGATTAAGTGCGAGTGGACTGTATGTTTCTGTAGTTCAACAAGACCAACGGAGTGGCCACGCTTCTCTGGGGAGTTGATCTGTTCGTGTCTATTTCAGGCAAATCTATCAGATAAAGGTTTATGCAGATGACATGAATATGTTCAGATGCTCAAATATGGTTACAAAGACATTCAGACAACACAAGATAGCCATGGATAGTTTCAGATAAAGTTTATAATCTGCTTCAAATTTGCAACCTGCAAGCAATGGGCAACGTGAGATCATTATATATCGTTTCATAAACAAAACACATGACATGTGACCGTCTCTTGTCAGACATACAACAAAAGAGATTACAATCCAGTTTTTTTTGTGTAATGGTGTGGGTTTGTCACCCCAGGCAAAGATTTCCACCAACTCTGGTCAGAATGTTTATGCAGGAATAGATAATGAAGAGAGCACAACTCCACGCCTCTGTGGTAAAAAGACAATAAGCGCAACTCATGCTAGCAGATTTGCTTGCTCGTTGTCATGCTAGCTCTTCTGCCCCATGACTGTCGGTAACTTGATCCTCAAAGGTTGTAGTGGTCCACCAGGAGTCCCGACTGTATGCTGACTGAAAGATAAGATTTCAGAAAAATTAAAAATAAAAATGGCCAGGACTTTGGTTCTCTCTAACATCTTTTATTTATTTACTGTCTTATTAAAAAGTTGTATTTTGCAGCTACAGTGTGCTCCCGAAACTGAAGGGAAAGAATTTCTTCTTTCCTCAGGAAGAACAAAAACGGAGTTCAGCAGGAGAGTTTTCTAGAAGATTCTCATGACTCAGACGGGCCGGGTTGAGGGGCCTCACTCACTGAAAAGCTCAGCCATTTTTATCGCCGTATGGTTTCATGTGCTGCCAAGAATCACTTAATTGTTTCCCATTCAGTCAAAGCCACAAAGCTTTGAGCGTTCCAGTATATGCAAACTATCGGCCTTCGTCTGCAGACAAGAACAACAATTGCAAGTTTCAGCCTGGCTTTGAATTTGTTGGGATTTTTTTCGGTTTTTGTTTTTTAAATAGCTTTATGTTGTTAAGTTATTTTGGTGTGTCAACAGTTGACAGAAAATCAAAGATGGCTGCCGGACTGGTTGTTTCATCATGAGGTGTGTGTGTGTGTGTAGATCTGTGTGGGTCCGAGGTTTTAAGCGGTACCGTGCATCTATTTGTGTGTGTGTGTGTGTGTGTGTGTGTGTGTGTGTGTGTGTGTAGATCTGTGTGGGTCCGAGGTTTTAAGCGGTACCGTGCATCTATTTGTGTGTGTGTGTGTGTGTGAGTGTGTGTGTGTGTGTGTGTACTAAGTTTCTGAAACTGGACCTTGGTATGTTGTCACTGTAAGTGTGCCAAATCAGCGATTAACTGCGCTCCCTCTGAGACAGGCGTGTAGCCGAGTGACGTTCAGGAACAGGTGTGTGTAAAACAATCCGGTTTTCAGCGCTCCTTGGAGAACCCCAGTCCCACTGAGCAGCAGGAATAGACCTGATGATAGTTTAGGGACCAACATAAGTTTGTTTGCTGCTTAGGTTGTGGATGCCCCTCTGACAGCGGGGGTTCTTCTCGGGTGTCGGTCAGAGAAGCAACAGTTGGTTTTCTATATTATTCGTTTTCAATCGGTTTTACTTTCAAAAGCAAGGCAGTCAAACAAGAAAAGAAAAAAGGAAATACTCTATGAATAAATAAATCCAGTTAAAGCTGTATTTAGATTAAACTGAAGTCTTGCTGTACAGCTGAACATAATTTCTGGGGACAATAAGGAAACTAGACTACAGACTACAGTCCCGCCCATACTGTTTGATTGACAGGTGAGTGCTCAATGCAGGGACTCCACAGTGATGAGGGTCAGCTCACTGGAAACGCAATACAGTATACAAAGAGGAAACAACTTTATTACATTTATAAAAAAAAATTGTAACAATGGCAATAGAAGAATGATGAATGCCTAAATACATAACATACACATTTCAAGCTACTCCTCCTCTCTTGCTTTTGTGTTCACAGCAGGTTTCTTCTCTAACTGATTTCACAGCGTTAGGATTTCTGGACACTAGAAGTACTTTGTAGCACATTAAAGTCTTTGACTTTGCAGCCAAAAGCCGATCACTGTCAAACTGCTGGACACAACTTCAAAACATAAAGCGTTTGGACCTAACCCGGACTGTACAAATCAGTTTCACACCACCTCAAACAGTGCCGTGCAGACAAGCTCTTTACTGTTTTAAGACAGTGCTGTTGGTATGGCGTGGGTTGCGTCTGTGGGCAGTTTTAGGGCTTGTTTGCTAGCTTTGTTTGTTATGGAGGGTGGGGGGGGGTTGATAAGAGCTGTGAAATTCAACCATACAGCCTGCGTGCCACTGGGGAACCAAAACAATGAGCCGAAAGAGGCTAAAAGGCTGAGAGCTGAAGAGCTTGGCGCTAACTCTCATTGGGTCTGGCACTACAAGCTACCCCCTCTAGTCACTTGACTAAATATTAGTCGACCCGTTCTCATTTCAAACTCGTAAAATACGGACGTTTGGGCAGTGGCTGTCAACGCCAGATACGACAAAAAAAAGTGCCCTTCAGCGTGTGTGTAGAACGCACCGGGGGCAGCCGCTTCACGGCGCTGGAAGATGATGTAGCATTAAGAGCGACAACGGTAAATTTTCATGGGTCAAACAACACAGGACTTTCACCCAGGAGACCGGGGGATCGTATCCCTCGTGTTCACCTTTCCTAAACCCAACCGTCCCGATGTTCTTTTCCTAAACCCAACCGTCCCGATGTTCTTTTCCTAAACTCAACCGTCCCGATGTTCTTTTCCTAAACCCAACCGTCCCGTTGTTCTTTTCCTAAACCCAACCGTCCCGATGTTCTTTTCCTAAACCCAACCGTCCCGATGTTCTTTTCCTAAACCCAACCGTCCCGATGTTCTTTTCCTAAACCCAACCGTCCCGATGTTCTTTTCCTAAACCCAACCGTCCCGTTCTTATCCCGCGTGTCACCTTTTCCGTAAACCTAACTGCATCAAAAGTGACGCCAATAGTCCCGACCCAGCATGTTTAGATAAAGCGCGTTTAGATATGACGCTAAAGGAGACTTTTAGCATCAATATCAGCACCTGACCAAGCGTCCGTATTTTACGTGATGGGAGTGAGAATGTGTTGCCACAGCGTAGTAGGATTGGCATCAATTTCATCAACTTTGAATTCTTTAGAAAATTCCATTTCCGATGGAATCGTTTGGAAAAATTTGGTTTCAAATGCGATCATCGGTTTCAAATTTAACACGCGCAAGTTTTGGTTTCCGTAGCGACCACCATACTTCGAGACGCTTGTTACGTTGCAGCCATGGAGCACAGTAAGCGGAACGCTGTAAGTGTGGCTTTATTTCACGTTGAAAAAGCGGTGAAACTGTAAATCGACATTGAATCAAAACAAAATGTTCCTCTTATCTTTGAAATTAGCATGTGACCTGTTTCAGTCCACCCCTCAAAGAATCGATATCGAGAATCGATAAGAACCGGAATCAAAAGGAAGAATCAGAATTAGAATCAGAATTGTTCAAATCTAAACGATGCCCGACCCTACTGTAGAGTAAGGTCTGGCTACAACCCACACAGTCTGGGATAGAAGAAAATAACACTCTGGGTTGTTTGAATTTCTTTAAACCAATCACGATCATCTTGTGCGGCGCCAAGCTCCAGACGTAGTGACAGTGCCTCTGCTCTTACCAGTGTATCACCGTGTGTACTTCGTCCACAGTAATCCCACCAGTCGATCCCAAAATCTTGCTGTAAACATTTTCTTTGTAAATCTTCTAAATAATCTCTGAAAGAACCAAGCAGGCCTATCTTGTTGCACGATTAAAAGTTTTGCCAAAACTTTCAGTTTTCAGCATATAACGTAAGCTGGAAAGTTCGGAGGTTGTTCTTGTCATTTTCTATAATGAAGGCATTTTGACACACGTTGATCCCAACTATCAAAACAGTAATGTAAAAGGTATTGCTTAATTGTTAATGGAAAGTTAAAAAAAGAGTAGAGAATTCAAATGTCAAATATCATAAACTCCTGGCCAAATACTGCGTGAGGCCGTGCTTGTCGGATAGTTGGTTTCAGAAAATTAAAAAAAATTGGCGGACGCTTCCCGAGGACAGGTTGGTGGGTTTGCGTAATGTAGTCTCGCATTGCCAGATCTTCCTCCACAGCGCTGCGGAGGAGGGTCTGGCTAGTCCGAACAACATTCCGGGATTGGAGAAAAAAATTATCTGGATTATTGGCATTTCTTTAAACCAATCACAATCGTCTTGGGCGCCAGACGGAGCCACGGTGCCTCTGCAAAATAGCCTCTGGAAGGAACTTGTTTTGGTGGAACATGTGTACATTCAAAAGTAGTTTTAGTCGTGCAACAGAAAACTCAGATTGGACAGATAGTCTAGCTAGCTGTCTGGATTTACCCTGCAGAGATCTGAGGAGCAGTTAACCATAGTCCTCACAAATCCACCGGAGGTTAGAACGCCAACACAAAGGAAGAGGAAGTGGATGGAAATCCGGACGAAAAAAACAGTGACAACAGACCAATCCCGGAAGTGGAACGTCGTTGATATAGACTACGTAATGTACAAATATTCTTTCAAAAAATGATCCAACAATCACTTTACTTACTTTAAAGCAATCCGAAGCATAATGACCCCTCAAGTAGCACACCCCACCCCCCTGCCTGGCAACTGATGGTGCTTAAAACAAGCCCCATGAATGATTAGAAGAGCACTGTTTGACCCCAGTCTGTGCTGCAGCAGGGTGGCTGCTCCCTTTTCTCTCCTCGGCCGTCCTCTTCGGAGAGATTAGGAATACCATCGGCGCCCAGGACTCCCTCTGCCATTCCCATTTATGGAACATCTGTTCCATCTCTATGGCCTGGTCTCTAATTGCTGGATTAGAGGGTGACGGGAAGGCCCTGGTTGTTGAGAGTCGTCTCTGAGCTGTTTTGACATGTTCACCCATGATGTGCAATCATGAGGGAAAAATGTTGGTGCAGGTCATGGTATCTCAGTGTGCAATAGCATTTTGCAGGATGATTCGAGGGAGAGGAGGGCATGGCGTGTTTACGATTCCCTCTGGTGTTTTTCTGAAGCTGTCCTTGGTGATTTACAGAGCGAGAGGTCCTGCAAACAAATCATAACTCCTTTGTGTGCAGCTATAAAAAAGTGCCTTGCAATTTACATGACATTTCCATCTATAGTATTGCTTCAACATTTTCATGCAAAGCTTCACATGCATTAAATAACATGCTCGCTATTTAGACGATTGATTTCAAATACGCTCAACAGTACAATGAGGCTTTATGTTTTGGTTACAACCGGTGGTTTTGCAGCACAGCACAGCACCCAGCAACAGATACAATGAATGTTTGGGTGTTACAACAGATTTACTAATTATGTTTTTTTTAAATAGTTGTTTACCATATGCAAGAAGTCCAATCAGCGATAAAACACAGAGGCTAGAGGCAAGACAAAGCATACCATCTGTCATTTGAATACATTAATGCAAAACACAGAATGGGCTGTCACAGAACTATAGATAAAATCTGCTATTGTGTTGTTTTTGTTTTTCCATTTTGGTGCTGCAGCTACGCCGTGGCTCTGTGGGAAATGACTGGTTAACGATACATTAGATGCATCCTGGTTGCTAATTAAGACATGCAATCTTCATATGTTCTGTTACACTTTCATTTGCAAAAGAAATAAGTTGTTCTATAGCTTTCTGTCCCTAGTCACACATTCCCCTGTTACACAAACAGAGATGTTAACAAACCCACTAATGCACAAAAGATTATGGACGACAAAGTGGGGTCTTCCTGTGTTGTAGGGGGGCCCTGTGTCAGCATTTAATATTCCTAAAAAAAAATGTGTTTAAACTAATTATCTCAAACAGGAGATTATTGAGGGTTCTTTTGAGTTCCTGAAGAATTAATCAGCCCGGCCTCTTAAACACAACATATCCACTGTAGCTGACAATGTTATCTAGATTAGCACTGCGAACGCCAACACAAAGAAAGTGGAAGATAATGGAACATCCGGAGGATTTTCCGGCGGCACCTGGACAATCCCAGAAATGAAACGTCGTTGATATAGACTAAACTGATAGAGATGTTTGAGGTGCCTTAAATGCGTTTCGAGACTCCTGCCTGCTTCTCCAAAGTGGGGGCGTGCCAACTGCCATCTACTGGAGCTAACACACTGACTATGGAGATGTAGCTCATACGGCCACACTTCAATATACCCAAACTATCCCTTTAAGTTTAACTGCTGAGCCTGTGCAGTTACCAGTGTGCCAATAACCAAATAAATCACTTAGTAATAGAAAAGTTGCAGTGATAGTTTCCCAACCTGAGGCACCGCCGGACCTCAAACACGTTGCACAACCTGAAAAACAAGATCACAACAACAGGCCGAGTGCACTTGCAGGTCGATTGGTAGATAAGAAAGGAACATTTAGAGCTGCACTTTAACTGGAAAGGAATGTGATTTTGTCTTGTAGAGACTCAAAGGCATCATTGTTTAGTTTATTTGCCATGAAATTAGGAGTCATTAAGGCCAGGGAAAATGGTTCCACATGCTAAAACCGTCCTCCATCTCACGTTCAAGGTAAACAACAAAGAAAGACAGCTCTCTCTCTCTCTCTCTCGTGCCCCGACTCTTTTGTTTTTATAACCTTAGGCTAGCTGCAGGTAGCCCCACTGACAGTACAAATCTCCCTCTCACGTCTGACCTAGAAAGTCGCATCAATGACAGACTTAACAATGTACACCACCAACAATACATCCTTTTTTTCTCACATTTCACGTTTTAGTTTGACCTTGCAAAGAGTTTTTTATCACACACACACTCACACACACACACAGAAATGATCATGACTGATGACACAGAGGCAACACAATGCTACCGCTGGGGAATTTAAAGTGGTCCTGTGAAACTTAGCTACTACCGTCAAGACACACGGGGCCGGGCACACGGCGATGGATAGATGGTGTGAACAGGAAGTTGGCATCTTTCCTTTCTGACAGAATGGGATGTGATCACTTGTGATCTCACTCAGATTATTCTCTTTCAAACATTATGAGAACATGTTTAAACTGTGATTTTTAAGAGATGGAGGCCTGTAGTAGATCATGCATTATTATGCATGATCAAACTTAGAATACTGATGGTAATGCAGTTATGAGATGCATATGCAAATCAAAAATATAAGAGAATAAGTCAAAATTGGTAAGTCAACATTTTGAGCCAAAATAATGATATACTAAAATAGTTACTTATTAATTCATAATTGTGACCTCCATAGAATTCAAAATTCTCAAAATGTTGATTTATTATCTCAGATAGAAGATTAACTTGCTTTTTTTCACGATTTTGACTTGGTAACAATTTGGACTAACTAATTTAGATTTAGTAAATCCAAATTATTAGATGGCAAGTAACCATTTGGATTACTAGCTCAATATTTATTATTATAAAGTTTTGACTTACAGTACTTAGTCAACATTTGACCTCCCGTGAGTATTTTCATTTTTATTATGATTAACTTTCATGTTTCTTTATTTTTTTCTGATGGAAAATGGACTTCCATCATGAGCCGTATGCATCACAGCCAAATCAGATTGCAACTTGTTGAGATATCATCCTGCAAACAGATCAATAACAGAAAGGGATGTAAACACCCCCCCCTGTAGTTTGCACAATGCTGCCGTCAGCCAGTGTAAGCATGATGAAACACACTTATTTATGCAGCAAAATAACAGCACAGCTCATGCATTTTTCAACAGTGCGGCCAACTTGTTTGCAAAGTTTGCAAATCATCCGTTTGCATTTTAATTCTTGACTTTAGAAACTTTAATATGGTCCAACTCCAACCAATTGAATGAAGCAAAAGCCTTGACTAAACAGGTCGCTCTTGTACGCGCACACTCAAGGGACTCAGATTAAATCTAAAATAATTCAGAGCAAAAATGTTAAAAGTGAACGGCAGTGAATAGAGAGTCCATTTACTACTGTACTTGTACTACTCAATTTCCATCGAATGCTATACTTTAAACACCTACTTGATAACATTTTGGAATCAATTATTGTACTTGTTACTTCACTACATCAGTGGCGTGACATTTAGCTCGCAAAGGTCTAGGGCTTATGGGAAATGGTGTTTGCCATACAGGAAAAAAAAAATCCAAACTGCATTATGGTACAATTGCTACAAGAGCCTTTTGAGAAGACCAAAATGCATAATAAAAATCTATCCTAAGCCACATGAAACACAATAGAAATCCATCCAGCACTACCAGCATTGGTACAACTATATATATATATATATATATATATATATATATATATATATATATATATATATTGTATATATGCCTGTACAGAGCCACCCTGCTACTGTTCATACTTCTTATTCAGTATTATTCAGGTTAAGCTGTCAGACCTTTACATGAACCTTTAATACTGTGGGATTGAGTTTCCCTCTTGTCAAAAAAAAAGTTAATAGAATATTCCCGTCTGCTCCGAGTCTTCTCCTAAAAGTCTTTTCCATGAAATATATGAAAGACTCTGCTGCGAGCTCCCTTAGTGACTGAGGCTTCCTCTAATAGCCTACAGGGGAAATAAATGAGGATTCCAAAGGCAGCAGGGCTCACTTGCCATGCCGTTTTATTGACATCCAAATCTACCTATGACCAATAATTAAATTATGAGCGTATAGCAAGGTTATCCAGAGCTATGACATTTATATGCATCGATCCAAACCCGGGCCGCTTCTGTGCATGCAAATGAAATATATCTTAGAAAATGTTTCTCAGCGTGTAATTGTTTTTCATTCAAAGCAAGGACAACGGAGCTATGTGCGTTGGACATAAATCAAAGTATTACTTACTGATAGGGTCCTTTACTCGTCCCCGAGAGTAAAAATTGCTAGCACACGAGCAACCAGGTTAAGAAGTGAACGCTCTGCGCTGTCTCCAGCGCTGTCAGCGAGTGATGGATGAGCTGTGAGCGAGATGAAACGCTGCTCAGTGTGCAGTGACAGGTGAGTCCAGCGGCTCTCTGCTCCACGCTGCATTTTCTGTGTGTCTCCAAACGGCATCAGGCCCTTTGTCAAGAGCCGGGCTACAAAGCCCCTTCAGGTCTCCATTGTTCTCTGCGATGAATATGGAGTTACAGTGTTGGAAAGCACCGCGAGCACTGTTAGGGGAGTTCAATTGAAATGATGGAAAAAATATTGTGTATCATGGTAGAGGGCTTTTATTGATGGAGGAAACACCTACTCAAAATTGTAATGCGTTTCTACCTAGTGAACATACATTTATGTCCGGTTTGATATACTTTCAATCTTCTTTTTTTTTTAAGTCAGTCAGACTGCAGGTGTCTCCATGGACCTGCAGTGTTATGTGATTAGAGTATTTGGGGATGTTTTATATATTTTCCTACATTATTGTCTGTCAAAGCAGATTGAAACATATGAAAAGCCGTTTGAGCATTAAATACATATCAACGATGTCAAAGGACAATTTCCTCTACTAGTTAACCAAAAAAAACGTCAACTCGTTTGAGGTATAATATGTAATATTTCTGCATTAAAATGTGTAAAAAGGACTATACCCATGTTATATATTTTGTGATTATTGTACGTTTAACTAGTAGAGGCTGTTTACCCTTCACTAACTAACTAGTAAGTGCAAATACACCACTAATTCTACTAGTGGACATTTTTTGTCCCACTATTAACTAGTAAGACCAAAAAAGATGCCACTAGTACTACTAGTGCACCATTTTGACCTTACTAGTGTTACTAGTAGACAGCGTAAACAGTTACCCTCTACTAGTTAACTAGTTGACGTTTTTTCAAGATTTTTTATTTGCCATTTGTGCATACACTAAACAGTCCAGGCACAGGGAATGTGTCTGTCTATTCTGACTTCTCTTTGCTCTTAGAGTCAAGTAAAAAGAGTTAAGGACACCAACTAAAATACAAAAACACGTAAAAGTGTGCAAAAGATAAAATACATTCTGAATACTGTAACTGGAGTGTGTACTACTGTAAACCAGGAGGAGAAAGAGTAGAAGTAATACTTGTAATACAGGTTATAAACACTATCTTAGAAGTATTCAGATCCTCTTTTTAAGTAAAAATAAAAGTAAATAAAAATACTCCGTTACAAGTAAAAGTCCTGCATTGAAAATGTTACTTAAAAAAGTATGTAAGTATCATCAGGAAAATGTTCTTGAAGTATTAAAAGTAAAAGTCCTCAATGCAGAAAAATCGTCACGTTTTAGAAACTGGAAACGATCAAACAGCTGTGTGTTTAATCATCTAATCATTCCAGCTGGACTCATAAGCCGTTATATTGTTGGCTAATTTAATTAATAATAAAACATTTTATAAACTACGTGTGTTTTATGTTCAACAATCTTAATGTGTAAAGTAACTAGTAACTAAAGCTGTCAGATAAATGTAGTGGAGTAAAAAGTCCAATATTTCTCTCTGTAATGTAGCGGAGTAGAAGTAGAAAGTGGCATGGAAAGAAAAGACTCAAGTAAAGTACAAGTACCTCAACATTTGTACTTAAGTACAGTACTTGAATAAATGCACTTAGTTACATTCCACCACTGCTCTAAATACATTACAGGAATACATGTACTTACACAGAGGGGTGTATAAGAGAGGCTGATCAGTAACCAACAGTAACTGTATTCCAGTCTGAGATTTAACTGGTAGGAGGCTAATAAGTTCTGAGTATTCCTGAGCCAGCCCCAGTGGCTGACCCTGCAGTCTGACCCTTCTAAATAAATACATACATGACAGGAGTGTAACCAGGGAGCAGTATTCAAAAAGTTTTAGCTGTTTTTAAATCGGTAGTAAAGCTCTCTCTCTCTCTCATTCACAGCTGCATGGCAAAGAAGACAAAAGGAAATGTCAAATAATCTTTTTGCCCATTTTTTTCTGAACTGCAGCCTCTCTTGTTGAAAGGAACCGCGGGCTGTGGTTTATAGTATAATCACATACTGTACTGTAGTATGTACATTGTGTAATCATAGTATCGCATGCGGCCGTACAGTTGCAGCGTGTTTTCCTACACAGCGCCAACGAAGAGCCAAACAAAATCACAGGAATCTCCCGCTCTCTTCTTCAGAGTCGAGGCCACAACTGTGGCTCGGAGCATAGTTTCTATGTGGTGTAACTACAGCACTGCGTCCACTCAGACATATAGACTGTCTTTGTAGGGTATTAAAAAAGGGGAGCGACATTAAAAATAATCACATAAATCTCATGTTTCTGCCTTTTTCTCTCTCAGAAACAGAGTCTGCAACTGATTAGAGTAATTATATAGTAGTTTCTTGCATCCATCCATCTGTTTATCCTATTCAGGGTCACTGAGGGCTGAAGCCAGACTGTACAAACATACATCCAATGTGTAATTATAGTGCAGTGTAGTCAGAAAGTGGTAGGACAGTGATATGTTTGTCCTCCAACACACTGGAATTGAACAACAGACTGTCAGCTTTAATTTCAGTGTGTCTGCATCTATATTGGACATACACTATATCACACAAACACTTTTATTCATATTCAGTGTTTTATATTTCACATACTTTTCTACACCATTTATAGTCAGTTTGGTAGGTGTCTAAAATGTATTTATATTTGTTATCTTGTTATAAATGTATAATATAAAATGATATATATAAAATATGTAGTATTTACAGGAACTATTTAGAATTCAATGAGGGGAGGGAAAATTAACAAGCTTCGGCTATGCTATTATGTCCTGCTCCTCTTCGGACATATTGAACATATGTTTGTAACACTAATTTTTCCTTTTTGTGTGTTGCCACGTACTTATTGTGTTTTTATATTTTATTTTATTGTTTACTGTATTTTTTTGTCAAAGAAAGTTGTTCCATTTTTCTTTATGTATTCAGCTTACTTGCACTGTCAGTGGGTGTAGAAGACATCTCAGTATTTCACTGCATGTATAAAAATATAGATATTAATGGTTGTCTCTGGTCAGACACTGTATAACTGTATATAACATTGTGTATATTTTTTTCTGCCACATCATGTCAAAAATTCAAAACCAAACACAGAAATCCCAGAAATCTTGTAGCTTTCATTTGTCAGCCAGAGACTGTCAGACGGTCCATTCCAGCCAGAGGGGCTTATTGTGCTGTGACACTGAGCTCAGCCAGGAACTAAGCAGAGCCCCCACACACACACACACACACACCCCTCCTCCACCAGCAGCAGCACCACCGCTGGCTCTGGACCCGCTTGTCCGGGCTGAAAGCGGGCGGCCCGGCAGCTTCAGGCCGGGCCGGGTCAAAGGAGCGCGGCAGGAGGACGGCCAGCTCTGGCGGCTGCTGTCCCTCTCCAAGACAACTGTTGACGGGCCAGAGAGGCCCAACTGGGCCAGGACCGGGCACGCTCAATAGTCCCCATTGACAAGGCACTTCCTGGAGGCAGCAGTGCACAGAGAAATAAGCAGAGAAGAAGAAGTTGCTGCAAGAAAAGGAGAGGAACACAAAATGGAGGGCGGAAAGAGAGCGGAGAGAGGGGGAGCAGAGGGATGTCAAAACGGACAAAACGAGAAAAGCTGGAGGGGAGAATAGGTGAAGAAGGAGATGAGGAGTTTGGATCTATAAGGAGCAAGGGGGTTACTTTGGGTTCAACATTGGGGGGGGTTGAGATCTCCACTTTTGAGCAAAAATAGACATTTTGAGCATATCAAACACTTCATTTCCTGCATTCTGGTGAATTTTTCTGGAACAATTTGTGCCTTTTCTGCGTCACATTACGGGGCAAATGTCTTTATTTATGTAAACTAAATCATTATTAGATATTTGGGGGTGGGGGGGTTGTAAATTACGATGAAGAGGACAGGAGGACAGAAGAAGATTGCTAGGATTTGATGAAGTGGAGAGGTGAAGAGTCAAAGAAGTGGTGAGATACGGAGGAAAAAGAAGGGACAGAAAAATACTAAAGATGCACGCTAACATGCTTACAATGACGATGCTAACAGGCTGATGTTCAGCAGGCAAAGTTTGCATTCTTAGTTTAGAAGGTATTGCGGGGGGGAGGCAAAAGTCATTAGGATTCATCCTCTGGGAACCCTGAATGTCTGCACACAATTTGAATATTTCTCCAAGCGTTGTTGAGATATATTTTGTTCTGGACCAAAGTTGTGTGCCCACTAACCCTACAATCACACATCTGGGTTTCAAATGACAAATATTTATTTACAATTTATGCACCGAATGTACAACCCGTTCTTACTCCGAACTCGTATAATACGGACTGTTGGAATGTATGTGATGTCTCGTTTTGTTTGTCTTTCACTGAACAAAAGAGCTCTCCAAATTCCGTTGTATGTCACCATGTACAATGACAATAAAGGCTATCTAAAAGTAGAACGAGAACAAGAAAGGCTGAGGTGACAAAAGTGGGGAATCGATAAGAAGAGGTGAAAAGCACACAGAAGGAAAAGACATGAGAGGAACAAAAGGAAGGTATTGGACTGAATAGGATGCAGAAAGGTTGGAGGGTTAGGGGAATTACATGTACGCAGTGTAACATATCTTCCCCCTCTCTCATCCCACCTTCTCCACTTACTTTTTCTTCTTTATGCCCTTTTTTCTTTGGACTGTGAACAATTATCACATCTGGAACATTCTTTCAGATGTCCCCATCCCGTATCAACAAACATCCAGCACTTGTTCAACCTTTTCATCTGACCAGAGACAACCATTAATGTCACCATCTGGAACTTGAACTCGTTCGCCTCACTGATGCAGAAAAACGCTCCTTAATAATGTGTAAATTGTACAAACAAATTAAATTTTGTTTTCCTGGTATTGTTTATCACTGCTGATATATCAGAAGAGTGAACACCAAAGGTTGAACCAGCCTGGTCTCGCAGAATTCCGTGAAATGATCATGAACTGTTAACAGCGCATTACGTGGTGGTGGAACGGAATGTGTGAAAATTCCGTGTGGCCACCACGGAAAACAATGCCAAAGTAAAGTCATGAGAAGATGATGTAGCATTAAGAGCAACTACGGTAGCCTGAAAATCCAGGTAGGGAGGTTGGTTGGGGTGATGAATGGGTCAAACAACACAGGACTTTCACCCAGGAGACCAGGGATCGTGTCCTGCGTGTTACATTTCTTAAACCAAAATGTCGCTGTCTTCTTTTCCTAAATCCAACCGTCCCGTTGTCCCTCCACGACCTATTAAGGGGCAGTGTTAATTTCACGGAATTCTTCCGTGGGCCCATCACGGAATTTTAAGGGGCCGTGTTATGCTGCGTTCCAGACACAGCTTTTAGCCCGTAAGTTACAACTTCAAGTCACGACTCATGACTTGGTAGCGTTCCAGGCAAAGTCACCACAAACCCTTCTAGCTAGCGTTAGCTAGCGGCTACCTAACGTTGACGTTAGCTAGTTGACGTTAGCTCTCTAGGTTACTTTACGTTGCCTATTTATGTATGTATACTATTTATTTCTACTTATCACTGTTAATAACCGGCGTCTGTACAGCATCAACCGGGGTTGCCATTGTTGTTTGTGTGTGTGTGTGACGTCAAAAACTGTAACTGGGAGTACAACCATCTGGTACCAGTTCACCGGTAAGTTACGGGTTTGACTGCCGTTCCAGGGCACTTTCACGGGTAGAACGTTGTGAAAACACGAGTTACGGGTTGCCTGGAACGCAGCATTAATTTCACTGAATTCTTCTGTGGGCCCATCACAGAATTTTCGGCGATTCCGTGAAACTGCCACAGATTTTGAGTTAAGGGGCCGTGTTCATTTCACGGAATTCTGTGAGATCAGGTTGGTTGAACAGCTGTTTTCTGTGTTGCATCATACTGTAATTTGTTTCTGCCGTGGCAATTTATTTTATCTGGATCCCTGGCTATACCAACACTAAAACATGTTTCAAATAATGTGGTAAGGATTACAAAAACTGGCAGTTGAAAGAAAGTTACTAGGCTAAAGACAACATTAGTCTATTAGTCAAGTCAGACAAAAACATTTCTGGGGAAGTTTTGGCACCACATCAGCCGGGATGCGGTTACATAAACTGCAATTTGAGTCTATCTGCAGTTTGCAGACTCGCTGCAAAATACAGCCTTTAGTAACAAACAGCCACGAGTATAAGACCTGTTTGATGATGATTTGAAGGCATCTGTAACAACTGCTGGAAGCTCTATTCTGTAAGGTGTTTTGTACTTAAAGGTGTGCTGTGTAGGAAATGTGCAAACTAAAGCCAGAACTAGGTTTGTTTGGAATTAAGAAATAAGACATGGCGGGCAACATAGGCATGTGTAATGGTAACACCTGTCGTTCAGGGCCCTTCACACCGGCATTTCTGATTGATGGTTGAACATTGAGCACCACATTTGCGTCATCTGAATGGAGTCATAACGACCAGAGGAGTCAGCACCAAGCTACCAGCCCTCGGGGATGTCTCTTCTTTGATAAAAATGTGTAAACTGTAAAGATTTTAAATTACATTTTACAAAAACACGCAATATACCTCAAATTACAAAACACCATGCTAATAATGATAATTGCTTTAATGTAGTGGAGTAAAATTACAATATTTCTCTCTGAAATGTAGTGGAGTAGAAGTAGAAAGTAACATGAAAAGAAAAGAGTCAAGTACAGTATATGAAGTGAAGTGATAAAAAGGCCATAGTATAGTATGTCGAAAAAAATGATACAAAAAGCCATTGTATAGTATGTTGAAAAAAATTATAAATAAGAAGGTCCAAAAAAAACCTCATATGTCAAAGAAAGTAACAAAAAAGCTGTATAGTATGTCGAAAAAGTGATAAAAAGCCATAGTATAGTATGTCAAAGAAAGTGACAAAAAAGCTGTATGGTATGTCGAAAAAGTGATAAAAATCCATAGTATAGTATGTCGGAAAAAGGTATAAAACAGCCATGGTATATTATGTCGAAAAAAAGTGATTAAAAAAGCCACAAGTTGTGTTCGAAAATAATAGCAGTGTGAGTAAAGCTCACAATCCTTATAACAGCTTTTATTTCCATACACGCAAATGCATTGGGAACACTGCACATTCTATTCCAAATCAAAACATGAGGAATAATTCATCAAATATGTTATTATTATACAGAAAGAAGAAAAGGGAATGTTAGGCTGTTCAAAATCTGTGTTGCATGGAGTCAACCAACTTCTGGCACCTGTGAACAGGTATTCCAGCCAAGGACGATTGGACTACATTCCACAGTTCCTCTGCATTTCTTGGTTTTGCCTCAGAAACAGCATTTTTGATGTCACCCCACAAGTTTTCTATAGGATTATGGTCCGGGGATTGGACTGGCCGCTACATAACGTTAATCTTGTTGGTCTGGAACCAAGATTGCTTGCTTACTGGTGTGTTTGGGGACGTTGTCTTGTTGAAACACCCATTTCAAGGGCATTTCCTCTTCCGCATAAGGCAACTTGACCTAGTTAGTATTTTGGTGTATTCAAACTTGTATGCGATAAATAGGCCCGACACCATAGTGTGAGAAACACCACAGACTTTGGGGGGCTTCTTGCCGATAACTTCGCTTCACATAGGCATCTTCTAATTGTTAGAGTACTTACAGGTAACTTTATATCTTCTTTGAATGATCAGCCAGTTGGAGCTGATCATTGGCTGAGTCTTTGCCATTTTGGCTATACTTCAGTCCATTCAAATGGTATGTCTTTCTGGTTGTGGTTGCCATTTTAAAGCATTGAAAATCATTTTAGCTGAGCAGCCTATCATTTTCTGCACTTCTTTATGCGTTTTCCCCTTTCCAATCAACCTTTTAATCAAAGTACGCTGTTCTTCTGAACAATGTCTGGAACAACCCATTTTACTCAGATTTTCAGAGGGAAATGCACTATAACCAGCATGTAAAACATTTGCTCCCTTTGTCCTTGATTAAGGGCAACCTGTTTGACACCTGTTTTTTTCACAGAATGAATGACCTCACTGCTTCCACACTGCTATTATTTGGAACACACCCCTTTCAATTAATGATTGAATTACACAGAATCAGCAGCATGCATGTCATGGCGGTTGGGTCTGTTTGTTTCTATTACTCTACTAAACCTACTAGTAAATTATTTGCCATTTCTACTATACTATGGCTTTTTTTCTACGTACTATTCTATGGTGTTTTTATCACTTTTTCACAACTTTGTTTAAATGTGCACACCACCATCAACATTTTTCAATAAATTTTTCGATAAACTATACCTTGACTTTTGTATGATTTTTATGACATACTATATGCTTTGACTTTTCAATATTGACAGATACGTCCACTATAAAAACAAAAGTTTGACTTACATATCTGTCAGGCTGATGAATTAAATCCATAATTAGTTTGTGATATCAATCCAATGAAATTTAAGGTCAAACATAAAAGCGAAGTCAAATACGCTCTAAAACTATCTGGTCGGATAGCTCAGAGTGGAAGAACACTGGTTGTAAGAGGCGCTTTGAATTTTAATATCTAACAGTGAAAGTGAAGAAGTCAAATATGCTCTAACAGTTGTGAAGTGTGTCAGATCGGATGGCTCAGAGTAATACAACGTGGTTGTAGATTCCAATTTCACCAGGAGCGTTGAATTTTAAGGTCTAACAGTAAAGGGAAGATGTCAAATACTCCAGGAGAACACTTCTGAGAGTAGAGTGGTTTGGGTAGAGGCCTGTTAAAATGTGAAGATGTTGAATACACCAGGAGAACAGTAATAAGACTAGAGCAGTTGGGGTAGAGGGCATTTTGTGGCATTTGGGCGAAAGCTGTATGGAAGAAAATAGCCATTGTGGGTTCAAACTTCACAAGGTGCTCTACATTTTAAGGTCTAAAAGTGAAGATAAAGATGTCAAATACACCAGGAGAACAGTACTAAGACTAGAGCAGTTGGGGTAGAGGGTATTATGTAGCACGTAGTTACAAAACACAGAAAATAGCTGTTCCATTGTGGATTTATCGCTCTGGAACTGCGTGCATAGCACAGGCTCCGAAAACTCCCAGCCGGATTCTTTTGAGGTCTCTGGAAAGGGTTGGCTCTCGGGTAATCAGCTAGAGCTACGGCGAGACAATTGGTCCAAAGGTTTCAAAGCAAACAGAACATACGTGCAAGTAGATTTTTGGATTCATAATCATTCATTTATGTTACAAAGACACTGAAATGCCACAATGATTTAAAGAAGTTTCTGGATGGGCTACAATTGTTACATGATCTCGTTAAAATAGAGGATTTCTAAGCTATTAAACTAAAACAAAAGTAAGTCTCAACACTTTATTGATCTGGAGATATTGAACAAGAAATCTAATGTTCGTGGTTTCGTGTCATATGCGACACAGCTGACTCCATAGGGTCTAAGGTCTAAAAGTGAAAATTAAGATGTCAAATACACCAAGAAAACATTCTTAAGAGTAGAGTAGTTGTGTTAGAGAGTAGTTCGTGGCACAATGTGAAAGCTGGTTGAAAGAAACCAGAGGTTGAGGGTTCAGTTGAATTTAAAGTCGAAAAGTAAAAATGAAGATGTCAAATATGCCAGGAGAATAGTACTACAACCAGCTCAGTTGGGGTAGAAGGTGGTTCATGGCTCCTAAGGCAAAAGCTGGTTGGAAGAAAACAGAGGTTGTGGGTTCAAACCTCACAAGGTGCGTTGAATTTTAAGGTCTAAAAGTGAAAAAGAAGATGTGAAATACACCAGAAGAACAGTCTAAAACGAAGAGTAGTTGGCTTAGAGTCTAGTTTGTAGCACATAAGGCAATAGCTAGTTGAAAGAAACCAGAGGTTCAGTGTTTGAACCTCACTTGGGGAATTTAATTTTAAGGTCTAAAAGTAAAAATGAAGATGTCAAATATGACAGGAGAATAGTGTTAAGGGCAGATCAGTTGGGGTAGAGGGTAGTTCATGGCTCCTAAGGCAAAAGCTGGTTGGATGAAAACAGATGTTGTGGGTTCAAACCTCACAAAGTGCATTGAATTTTAAGGTCTAAAAGTGAAAATGAAGATGTCAAATATGCCAGGAGAACAGGTTTAACAGTAGAGCAGTTGGAATAGAGGATAGTTCATTGCACAGGAGGCTAAAGCTGGTTGGAAGAAAACAGTGGTTGTGTGTTCAAACCTCACAAGGTGTGTTGCATTTTAAGGTCTAAAAATTAAGATGTCAAATACACCAGTAGAACAGACTAAAGACAACATATATAAGTATGTCGAAAAAAAATATTAAAAATGCCATAGTATAGTATGACCAAAAACGTGATAAAAAGCCAAAGTAAAGTATGTCGAAAAAAGTGATAAAAAGACATATTTAGTATGCCAAAAAAAGAGTAATTGAAAGATGTTGAAACTGTTATGAATTGGGATTTTGATAGTCCTGTTGGCTTTCTTTCTATACCACGGGGTGTAGGTCCTCTTTTTATGGCAGCTATGTGCTGAGCATATTTCATCACCCTCTGTAGAGCCTTACCTCTCTGAAAAGTGATTAAAAAGCCATAAAAAGTCATAGTATAATTTGTCAGATAAAGTGATAAAAAAGCCTACTATAGTATGTTGACAAAAGTGATTAAAAAAGCCATAGTATAGTATGTCGATAAAAGTGATAAAAAAGCCATAGTACAGTATGTCAAAAAGTCATAGTATAGTATGTTGAATGAAATGGTAACAAAAAAAGTCCTGGTATAGTATGTTACATTACATGTCATTTAGCTGACGCTCTTATGCAAAGCAACTTATAATTCTTACATATCAGAGGTCACACACCTCTGGAGCAACTAGGGGTTAAGTGTTTTGCTCAGGGACACATTGGTTGATGTATCACAGTGGGAATCAAACCCAGGTCTACCACACCACAGGTATGTGACAGATCCACTGCACCATCACCACCCTAAAGAAAATGATAAAAAAGCCATAGCATAGTATGTTGAAAAAAAGCCATAGTATAGCATGTCGGAAAAAATGATAAAAAAGCCATAGTATAGTATGTCGAAAAAAGCCATAGTATAGTATGTGAAGTGATAAAAAGGCCATAGTATAGTATGTAGAAAAAAGTCATAGTATAGTATGTCGAATGAAGTGATAAAAAGGCCATAGTATAGTATGTAGAAAAAAATTCTAAAAAAGCCATAGTATAATATGTCGAAAAAAAGCCATAGTATAGTATGACGAATGCAGTGATAAAAAGTATATAGTATAGTATGTCGAAAAAATTATAAAAGAAAAGCCATAGTATTGTATGTCGAATGAAGTGATAAAAAGGCAAGAGTATAGTATGTTAAATAAAAATGATAAATAAGCCATAGTATAGCATGTCAAAAAAAAGCCATAGTATAGTATTTCGAATGAAGTGAAAAAAGTCATGGTATAGTATGTTACATTACATGTCATTTAGCTGATGCTCTTATGCAAAGCAACTTATAATTCTTACATATCAGAGGTCACACACCTCTGGAGCAACTAAGGGTTAAGTGTTTTGCTCAGGGACACATTGGTTGATGTATAGCAGTGGGAATCAAACCCAGGTCTACCGCACCACAGGTATGTGACATATCCACAGCGCCATCACCACCCTGAAAAATGCTAAAAAAGCCATAGCATAGTATGTTGAATGAAGTGATAAAAAAGTCATAGTATAATATGTCGAAATAAAGCCATAGTATAGTATGTCGAATGAAGTGATAAAAAAGCCATAGTATATTATGTCGAATGAAGTGATAAAAAAGTCATAATATAGTATGTCGAAAAAAGCCATAGTATAGTATGTCGAATGAAGTGATAAAAAAGTCATAATATAGTATGTCGAAAAAAGCCATAGTATAGTATGTCGAATGAAGAGATAAAAAAGCCATAGTATATTATGTCGAAAAAAGCCATAGTATTGTATGTCGAATGAAGTGATAAAAAGGCCATAGTAAAGTATGTCGAAAAAAGTTATGAAAAAGCCATAGTATAATATGTCGAATGAAGTGATAAAAAACCATAGTATAGCATGTCGAAAAAAAGCTATAGTATATTGAAAAGAGTGATAAAATAGCCATAGTATAGTATGTTGAATGAAGTGATAAAAAAGTAATAATATAGTACGTCGAAAAAAGTCATAGTATAGTATGTCGAAAAAAATGATAAAAGAAAGCCATAGTATAGTATGTCGAAAAAAGCCATAGTATAGTATGTCGAATGAAGTGATAACAAGGCCATAGTAAAGTATGTCGAAAAAAATTATGAAAAAGCCATAGTATATGTCGAAAAAAAGCCATAGTATAGTATGTCGAATGAAGTGATAAAAAACCATAGTATAGCATGTCGAAAAAAAGCTATAGTATATCGAAAAGAGTGATAAAATAGCCATAGTATAGTATGTCGAATGAAGTGATAAAAAAGTAATAATATAGTATGTCGAAAAAAGTCATAGTATAGTATGTCAAAGAAAATGATAAAAGAAAGCCATAGTATAGTATGTCGAAAAAAAGCCATAGTATAGTATGTCGAATGAAGTGATAACAAGGCCATAGTATGGTATGTCGAATGAAATGATAAATAAGCCATAGTATAGTATGTCGAAAAAAGTCATAGTATAGTATGTCGAATGAAGTGATAAAAAGGCCATAGTATAGTATGTAAAAAAAAATTCTAAAAAAGCCATAGTATAATATGTCGAAAAAAAAACATAGTATAGTATGTCGAAAAAAGTCATAGTATTTTATGTCGAATGAAATGATAACAAGGCCATAGTCATGTCAAAAAAGTCCTGGTATAGTATGTTACATTACATGTCATTTAGCTGACGCTCTTATGCAAAGCAACTTATAATTCTTACATATCAGAGGTCACACACCTCTGGAGCAACTAGGGGTTAAGTGTTTTGCTCAGGGACACATTGGTTGATGTATCGCAGTGGGAATCAAACCCAGGTCTACCACACCACAGGTATGTGACATATCCACTGCACCATCACCACCCTGAAAAATGATAAAAAAGCCATAGCATAGTATGTCGAAAAAAGTTATGAAAAAGCCATATGGGGGGTCTTGGATCTCGAGGGTGAGACAGGAGAAGTGACACAATGCATGCAGGGAGAAAGAGAAAGGCAGGGTAGTATTAAGCCAGTGTCCATCTTTCTGATACGTATAGTATGTCGAATGAAGTGATAAAAAGGCCATAGTAAAGTATGTCAAAAAAAATGATTAAAAAAGTCATAGTATAGTATGTCGATAAAAGTCATAGTAAAGTATGCCAAATGAAATGATAAAAAGGCCATGGTATAGTATGTCGAAAAAATTTATAAAAATGCCATAGTATAGAATGTTGAAAAAAGCCATAGTATAGTATGTCGAATGAAATGATAAAAAGGCCATAGTATAGTATGTCCAAAAAGGTGATAAAAAAGCCTCATTATAGTATGTCAACAAAAATGTATAAAAAAGCCATAGTATAGTATGTCAACAAAAGTGATAAAAAAGCCGTAGTATAGTATGTCAAAAAAGTGATAAAAAGCCATATTTTTGTATGTCGAAAAAAGGGTCATAGTATGTTGAAAAAGTCATAGTATAGTAAGTTTAAAAAGTCATAGTATAGTATGTCGTACTAAAGTTCATACAATGATTTTAATCATACAGTTGAGTTTTTAATAAATAGTGTGAGTAAATCACTCACAAAGTGGCTGTTTAATTATTCTACACAGCTGCATTAGTCTAGCTTTTGTGTGGGGCCCTTCTGTCTTTTTAAAAGGGTGTCACTTCAAGACAAAATGTGGTTTCAAGTCCAGATTTAAACCAGTGAAATATGACAAACATAAAAAATAAGTTAGGTAAAAACCTACCATATATTCTATGTTTTTCTGTATATAATTACAACAACTTGTTAGACCACGATTTATGTGCGGAGAAATCCCAGCCCAGTGTTGAAGCTCCAACATTTAATCACTCACGTGGTGAAATGAAGAAGGGTTGTGGGTGTTTGTCAGTGGGTGCCTACTTCAGTGAAAGACCCGCTCCATATCTTCCCCACTGTTTAGACTGAATTGCTTTTTGAATAAATCCCATTATACCCTGTTCATCTCTATGAAAGGAGGGAGAGAGGAAAGAGGAGAGAAAGAAAAACTGTCCGCACCCCAGCAGCTAACACAGCTCCCTCCCTCCCTCTCGGCGTGGTAAAACCATACCCATCCCCGAAGGGGACAAAAACCTCTGTGCTAAGCAGAACACCAGGTTAGTTTTTTTCAGGGTGTGAGCAAGAGATAGAGAGAGAACACACACTGTCAGAATAAAAAAACGGAAGTGGAGGAGAGAGGCAAGGGGAGCTGTTGCCTAGCAACCGGCAGGCCTGACAGGTGCTTTGCGGGGATGGGATGTTGAGTTGATCCAGGCCGGGCCTTGAGTTTGACACACGTGACTTAGAACAAGGCTAGTGAACTGTGGACAACCTGGTATACCGTCTCCTTTTTTAACGTACTCTGTCATTGATGATTCAATTCAATTCAATTGTTTTATGGGATAGTGTGTAAATCACAACAGAAGTTATCTTAGGACACTTTACAGATAGAGTAGGGCTAGACCACACTCTATAATTATAGAAAGAGGCAACAATCCCCCAAGAGCACACATTTGGTGGAGGACAAACTTCTTTTTTACAGGCAGAAACCACAGACAGACTGCTGATCTGGCATGGCACCTTCATTTGATTTGTAGGTCCTCCTTCCCTTAAAAATCTTTCTTATGGATGGAGAGCTGTCTGTAGCAGCGTGGTAGTCGAGATCGGCATCGGAATCAACTGAGCAATGTCTGATTTATTCGTTAACATTATGACTGGGATTGGATGTGAGACTTCCTGCTTCAAATTCAACCAATAACTCCTCATTTCATGTTTTTGTGTCTCTGTTTACTGCTGTCATACTGCTGTTAAATTTGGCTACTACTTAAAGTTCGGTAGACAGTAAAACATGGGAAAGACCTTTGTGACTTTCTGTGTGAACGGCGATATTATGAAAACAGACCTCCGTTGTTAGGCACTGGCTGGAACCATCTCATATCCATAACTCAGTTTTCCATCCTTCACCTTTGATAACATTCACACCGGCACACAATGAGTTCATGCTGACACTGCACACTGGCTTTTAGAGGCGTGTCTGATGGCGACTGCCTCAAATCAGCAAATTTCATTCAGCCTTCTTATTGAAATCCCCCCATACCTGATCCGCTTTCCTTATCAGCAAAAGGATAAGTGCTAAAATAACATAAAAACAGAACAGCCACTTTCATATCCCTCTGTGACTAACAGAATTGTGCTTTTAAAAATAAAATCTGCCCATTAAGCCACTGTAGGCAGATTTTAAGGCTCTCCCTCTGGTGTAAAAACAGGGAATAATGGGATGATGGAGTCTTAATCACCCTCCTTCAAATTTCTCAATCCCACCTACAGACATGGAGGAGAGTTTTTTTTTTCGGGGGTTGTTGGAGGAGCAGGCGAGCATTATGAGTAGAGGTGGAGGGCTTTACAGGTGAATCGGTGGGAGGGTACGGATAAAAAAAAAAAAATAATAAAAAGCAGGAGAGGAGAAAAAAGCCTGGAGGTCAACTTGACTGCCAAGACGCTGCCTTTCATGCTCGCTGGGTCTCCCTTTCATCTGCCGCTCCTGCCTGGGGAAAAAGGAGGATGGGGAGGGTGGTGGTGCAGGAGAGGGGGGGAGGGGGTCTTGGATCTCGAGGGTGAGACAGGAGAAGTGACACAATGCATGCAGGGAGAGAGAGAAAGGCAGGGTAGTATTAAGCCAGTGTCCATCTTTCTGATACGAGATGCAGTTTTTTTTTTTTTTTTTTTTTTGATCTGCTGATTAACATTCATTACATCACATTCAAAGGAACCTTTTTTTTAGATTTATGTTTTGAAACAGCAGACAGAAAGTGTCAAAATATATTTTCATGAGCCGGTATCCTCAACTCAGATGAAAACTGCCCCTCCCGTCACCTTGAGAACCCAGGAAAAGGGCTCCTTTTTCGTTACAGCTGTACAGTAGCTGCTGGCGCTGTTGTACGCATTTCTGCTGTGATGTCAAGGCTTTGGTGAGCGGTTGAGGGGTTGAGGGGTGGTGAGCGGTTGAGGGGTTGAGGGGTGGGGGGCGGGGGGCGGGCGGCAGGGGGCATAGCTGGGCAGCTGTTGGGGGGAGGACCAAGGGTCCCTTAGGTCCTTCTTAAATAGGCCTTTTCATACAACACCCACTCCAAGTACTCCAAGAAACAAAGAGGAAGGAGAGGAGCTGGCCAGAGGAAGAGGACGAGTGCACCGTAAAACAAAAGTCGACATATCGAAGCCGATCTTGCTTGTTTACGGACAGCAGACGTAAACTGCAGTTCCCTCCGTTGTGGAAAAAGTGAGCCATTGGTGTCTTCTGTTACGTGATTATTTCATGCTGTCAACACTGTTGGTCAAGTGGCTTTCTGTACCATGTATACAAAATCTGATGGGAAGAGAGAGTGTTACACTCAACTCAAGTTCAGTCTGATTTGAGATCTAAAGATTTGACATTCAACAGCTATGCTTGTTTCTTTTTCTTCTTCAGAATCATCAAACGTTCTCTAATCCAGACACTGTGTGCTCACAGTCTGAAGCCCTACTAATGACCTCATAAGGCTTCCGTGTTTATTACATCCCACAATATGAAGACAGAAGAAACAGCTTACACAAAATCTAACCTGAGAGTGGTGGTTGAGTCATCAGAATATAAAGGGGTTGTCCCCATGCAAACTTGCCATCAACCCTCGAACCTTTAAATCAATCAAAACCTGCTTTTTGATCTAAAAGGTTTCACTTGACATGAAATGTTTAAAACTAAATAAGCAGCAGATAAAAATAGAAAAATACTTGAAGAAGTATTTTTCCGCCGGAAAGAGGGTCTTTTTTATAATACTGGGCTGTCTATGCAGTAAAATGGCACAAACTGTTGTTTTTTTTAAGTCTGTGCTACATGGCCAGAGAAAACAAAAAAAAAACAGTATCGGCATTCCCTTTTCGCTCAAAAGGTAGAACATCTACAACTAGTGCACTGCGTGGCACCGGACCAATAAACGCTCCCGCTGTAGTTGTACAGTTTAGACTTTAGACTTTATTGTCCCCAAGGGGAAATTCTTTGCCACACTCTGTACGTTACGGACACAGCCCGCTCACAGAACAACAAAAGTAAAGGTAGGTAACACAGATGAAGTGGCAGTGATTCTCTTGTTTAGGGCTGCTATAGTCTCGCATTGCCAGACCTTCCTCCACAGCACTGCGAAGGAGGGTCTGGCTAGTCCACACAGCATTCCGTGATGGGAGAAAAACATGCTCTGATTTATTGACATTTCTTTAAACCAATCACAATCGCCTTTGGCGTCGTTAAGCATGGGACGGAGCAACGGTGCTGCTGCAAAATAGCCTCGGGAAGGAACTTGTTTTGGTGGGACATGTGAACGTTCAAAGGTTGTTTAGAATGCCAACAAAGAAGGCGGAAGATGACGGACATTCGGCGGCACCCGAACAATCCCGGAAGGGAAACGTAGCCGATACAGCATTATTATGATTCAAAGCAGGTCGAAAATTTGGCAAAGTATACCTTTAAGTTATAAGACTGCAGTGCTGAAAGGAATGTGAATGTATTCAATCAGATGTGGTCAACAGAGACATTTCAGTGGCACCAGCGAACAGGCCATCACTTATCATCACATTCTGATTCTTATGTGGTTCCATTTTGATGGAAGAAATGTGTGACGTCACCTTTTTTCCAACACAGCCGCGCCCTCTTCGAACCACCATTTGCTGGTCAAAACAGAGAGGGACACAAGATCATCCTGTGTCTGTGTAAAATAAATGGTGGTGGAAGCTTGGTGGTGACTTAGTAGACACTTGAAGAAGCACATTGGCAAACTGGAGCCGGTTGGCATGGTTCCAGAACTCTGAATTGCCGCCCACATCATAAATTTGTTCAGCGATTTCAGATATATCTGGTGTGATATGTCTGTTTCCCATGGTTAGAGAAACTTCCACTTTATGCGGCCCACTGCACATGCGCAACAGTGTCTCTTCTGCCACACAGCCTATGGACTTACATTGCGATGACGTCACACCAATACACAAGTTTTTTTTAGACTCTGGAGAAAGTTTTCACACGCATAAAACCTTCATGGTTTTAAAAATTCAGTAATAAGTAATAATAAGAGTAATAATGGGAGGTGTCCTGTCAACAGTTTTACAGAGGTCTTTTTGGGTTAGCTGATTCCATTCAAATGAATTGAAGTTGCTGGTATGACCTGGCCCTAGAGGTGAAATAAATAGTATTGTTTTAACTTTGGCTGATGTCGGTTCATCTAGGATCCATCGTTTTAGATGCTGATTACCAGTGTTGGGAGTAACGCGTTACAAAAGTAACGCAATTACACAAATGTATTCCTTTTTGCTGTAATGCAGTAATATAACACATTACTAATACAGTTACCGGATACAATGTCAGTAATGCGAGTTACAATGCATTTTAACCCCAAATGAAATAGTGTTTTGCTTTTATTAAGAATTCGTTTCAATTCCTGTTGCTAGGATTCAATGATTGAAATGACTGCAGAGACTGATTCTACAATTGCGAGATGGACACGTAGGCCTAGATGGAGTTATTACACCAAGTTGAAGCGAGGTGCTGTCCCGTCACTGTTCCCATGGTCAGAGCCAGAACCAGAGACAGTACAGACAACATCTTTGTCCCAACAGGTGACGGCGCTGCCTGGAAGACGACGTTGGGGGCTTACAACACCAAACACCCCTACAAACTGACAGATATAAACATGTCAGGAATTATTGTCTGGCTTGCTACACGTAAATATTAGCATTAGGCCTATATTTCATCATCAGTGGAAATTCTGTACCGTACTTCAATACAATAAGGTAGCTACTTTTAATTGAGTATTTTCATTTTCTCCTACTTTATACTTCTACAGTCAAGTAGGCCTATTGTACAATTTACTTTACTGTCGATTTCATAGCTTACTTTGCAGATTATAATAGGATTAATAATACAAAATATTATGAATAAATAAATGATGATGTATTATATTGGATAAAGATGAGACCGGTGGTGAAATTCACAAGCAAACTGCCAAGTTGAAGCCTACTTCTGCCGTTATTTTGGTGAAAGTAACTCAAAAGTAACTAGTAAGTATTGTAAAGCATTACAATTCAGAGACACTAATACTGTAATACAACTAATTACTCTCAAATGACTAAGAGTAACTAGTAATCTATAATGTATTACATTTTGGAAGTGACTTGCCTAACATGATTATTAGAAAATAGGTTTGCAGGGCCTTTATGATAGCACAAGGTGAATAGTCCGATGGATTAACAAAATATTCAGACCTCATCATTCAGCCCTGGAAGGGATTATAGATATTTACTGTTTCAGGGCCCAGAGTGAGCTGCTGTCTGAATAAAAACAATGTGCATAAGCAAAATCACAACTGCAATCAAACAACAGCTGTGTAAGCACGGTTGTGTAAGTCCAAATTCATAACGTGAGATATGTAACAGACAGGGGAGGGGGGGGCGCTGTGAGAAAGTGGGCAGGAGATGAGAGGGTGACATCCAGAGAAGAGGAAGGAAAAGGGAAGCGGAGATTATGTTTATGAAGCCCCCTCATTATGTAACCTTATAGGAGCAAATTACAATCACGGCCATTCCAAGAATTTCTCATGGATTCACATGGAGTAAAATGGCGTCCGTTGTTTTTCTGGCTTGGCAGCTGTCGCCCCGCTCGGCCCTGTGGTCGCTGAGGATTGTGGCCCCGATGAGGCACGACATTGTTGAGGGAGCATAAGTGTAGCAAAATGCAATACCCCAGGAATGTAAACCCCCGAGCCCCAAACCCCCCCTAGTGCTGTTCTTACAATTATCACACTCCCATATTCATCACATACATTTGTACTGGGGAGTTTCTTCAAGACATAACTGTACGGTGGCCTTTTTTGGAAGTGTTGAGTCCTAAATATCTAAAATTAAAAGCTCTATTAAAAACTCAGGATATGTTCATCCATTCATCAAGTGTATAATCTCAATACTTTGGTGGGATCCTGAATACAAGGGCCAATTTCTTTCAGCTTTTTGGCAGAGCAATGCAGCAGTCTTGTGTTAAAAAGATTTTTAATTCTTTTTTATTGGTTTACACCACAGGTTTTCTGGCCTTACTTGCTTACTTACTTCTTCAAGTGTATAATCTTGCAGATATTTCTTTCTTTTCCCCTTTTTTTGGGGTGTCCAAAATGCAAGGGACTACTTTTTAGAGGAGCAATGCAGCATGTTTGATCTGTCCAAAGTATAAACTGCCAGCTGTCCTTTGTAATACAATTTACTGGTACTTGCACTTTAGTATTACTTCACTGGTTATGCCTATGTGGGATAACACATGTTGGGGCCTTTCTTGTGGAGTCCTAAATATCTAGAAGTTTAAATGATTTTCATATTTTATAGGATATTTTAATTAATCCCTCATCACTTATCAGGTGTATGATCTTATTGAGATTTGTCTCTGATGCAAGGAGACATGTTTTGCCTGTCGGAAGCATTTGATCTGTCCAGTGATGATGAGTAACTAGTGCATTTACTCAACTGTACTTAAATACAATTTGGACTTTTCTGGCCTTTGCGTCTCATGTGAGGTTTAACAGGGAGTCCTAAAAATCTAGAAAAGTAATGCTCACTGTACTTTGTAAATTTGCACTCTATTTGTTACTTTATTCTTAAGCGTAGAATCTTTGGAAGATTTATTTCTTTATTTACTTTTAGCACCCTGGAAACAGGGACGTAGTAGAGAGGGTCAATGTAACCAATTACCCAGGGCCACAACATGGAGTAAACAGTCTTTACATTATTAGCAGTATTACTGTTGCCTGAGTAGATGATTCCACAGACTTATCTAAAAAAATATTAAAGCTCTCCACCTTATTTCCAGACAGAAATAATGTTCTAACAGCTCATAGTATAAGCTTCACACAGTCATTACAGTAAGTGAAGAAAAGAAGGCTGAAATATGCTGAGAATGCAGATTGTGCCGACATTATTTAATGCCAAACAAACCCTTAATTACTGATTACCATAATAACCGCGACAGCTGCATGTGTTTACTAGTTGTTTCAGTTATATGCACGGTGTATGAAAAGTGTAGGTTGTCCACCGAGGCCGAGGCGGTATGTACGGGGCCAAAAATGTTGTGTTATATACCACCGCCCCGAGGTTTCTTTCTTGTGAATTTTCAGGATGTGTTTATTAATCAAGAGTACAGTCTTGGTGAGATTAATAATAGTGACATATTTAAACTTGCAAACCTGCCACACATTAAACCTGGATCTCACATTTAGGGACACTATTGTACACATCACTCTATATAAAATAAACACAACCAATCCCTGTGGTTTGCAGCCAAAGTTGCAGTGAAGCAACTTTTCATGTCCTAATGTGAAAACCATACCACGCTGTAAACGAGTCATCAGTAAAAAGCTGTGGCTTGCTACGTCATTAATTTCCCCAAGCCTGTAATTTAGCAATGAGTGAGTCAGTGCAGAGCATTAATGGGTGAAGGTTTGAATTCTCTGTGAGAGCGAGAGCTCGCTCAACACGACCCGCTGCACATGTTTACCCTGCCTGTTCACTTATCACGCCGTGCTTCTAACCGCCTAATTTGTCCATCGTGACTTCTCTAAACGCCAGTTTGACCGTTTTGTTTATCCCGTCTTCAATGAATGGAAGGCTTATCCCTCCCCAGGTCTTTCGGAATATACAGTACTGTAATGATGGATCATGAATGCGAGTGACTATTTTATCCTTCTTGTGGAGCCATGAACAATGTTTAATCTGTCCAGTGGCCCAGTAAAATACGAATTCTTTACTTTCCTTAAAGGTGCCCAATGGAGTTTTCATGTAAATACACAGTATATTTGCATGCAGTGCTACTAACTAAAACTCATTGTGTGTATTCTTGAGCTCTAACAAGCATTTCTTCATAAAACATTACTACACAGCCTTCCGTTGGTTGACAAGACGTAATCAAGCTTTTGATTTGTCAGAATGCTCTCCCAGAGCATCATGGGAAATTAAAATGGCATCAAAGCTAGTGGCGATAAATGACAGAAAATCCAGAAATTATGGACATATAAGTGTATAAATCTTGGATTCAAGAGTTTGGATTCATTGAACAAAGACCCCGAAAAATGTTGGATTTCTAGACTGGAAACAAAACCTTCTGTAAGGGCTACGAAGACACCAAAGACATCAGCAGAACAACGCGAGTGTTAGCTTTTAGCTACAGAAAACGGTATGTTTCTACTTGTCATGGTTATAAATAAAATAAAAAATAATTCAAAGATGCCCTTTATATATATATATATATATATATATATATATATATATATATATATATATATATATATATATACGACAAGCTCGTAGCCTATAAATCTAGATGCACCCTAGCGGCAGCAAATGTAATTTGCAGCCAGGGTCAGTCTAGCAATTCTCCGTTGCAAGCTGGAAAAAACTAACGCTAGCCAGGCCAATCACATTGTGTATAGAGTCGGTGGGCGGGCTTAACATAATGACAGCAGAGTTGCAACGGTTCCGGTGTGAATTCCCTGCTACTTGAAAAAAAAGAAGATGGCTGCTGCTGCTGCTGCTGCTGCTGCTTCTTCTTTTTGAATTGGCTTTGACTCTGGAAGACTTGGAGTTCAGCTTTTCTTTGAGAAAAGAACAAAGAACGGCACTGAAGTCATTCTTTAAAAAGGGAGATGTGTTCGGAGTTTTGCCGACTGGATAAGGCAAAACTTTAATCTATCAACTAGCTCCGCTACCTTCTTCGTTGCTCTGGTTGGTTGTAGCACTATCTTGTTGCAGGCAGAGGGAATTTGAAAGACAACTGTTTATCCCGCCCCTCGGATTGAGTTCCCAGACCCAACATCTTGATTTGGGTCTGGATTGTCAGGCTAACAAGCTCGGGCTCAGAGGGTTAAGGAATATTCCCCCAAAAATCAGTCAGGGAGCTAAAATATTGGAGCGGTGATCTTTAAGTAAAAGCTCCGAGCTCTTCTTCCCCCCGTGGCTCTGTGGGATACTATAGGCTACGTTCAGACTGCGGGCCTTAAATGCTCAATTCCGATTTATTGCCAGATCCGATTTTTTTTTTGACTGACTGTTCACATACTGTTCGGACTGAGGTTGTTTTTTTTTTGTTTTTTTTCAATCTGACCTGTAACAAATTGGATCGGAATCGGGTCACTTTGGCCTGCAGTCTGAACGTAGCCTAAGAGACCCTGAAACACTGGACATGAGATCTGAATAGATCCCCACCCCTCCAAAAAGTCCTGGCTAATCCCGCCCCTGCAGCCCCGTGTCAGCTGTCTGCACCCCCTTCCAGCTGTCTCCCTAATGATATACCTAATGAGAGATCTGGGGGGTCTCTCTCTCACACTGGGACAGTATGAGCTAACCGGAGGGTTGGAGCACGGGACACATCAACTTTCCCATGTGTCCCAGCATAGCAGTGTTACTAACTACTCGTTGTTCTTTCATGAAATTTCATCAACTGCTCCTTGAGGATTTTGACCCGTAGTAACACAAATCCACAGAGAGAGATAAAGTGGAGCGTGACGCGAAGCCAGAGTGGTGGGGTTGGGGAGGGGGGTTATCCGTGAAATCGACCAATATTTGAGATTCATAAGTGCCCGCGCACTTGAAAGGATAAACCGAGAGTCAATCAATCACATCTATCCCAGCGGTTCGGCATAATGTCATGGCAAATAAGTTAAGCCTCCCGCTTTAATTCTTATTCGAGCTGAAATCTTCCGAGACTTGTGAGTGTGTACAAAGAGAATAAATCTACTGTAGAGAGATACATGCTCGAAATGCTTCAACAGCTGATTCATTGGCCTAATAACTGTTAGAAAAGGATAGGGAAATGGTTTTGTCATTCCAGTGTATACTTTCCATTTCATACACTTTCTTTAGGTGTGCAGGGGCGTTGGAATGGGGGGAGGTAGAATGGGGGGACTGAGTACCCAGGGCCCTCATGTGAGGAGGGCCCAAAAAGATGGTAGAATGAATAGCTGTGGATGCGGGGAGGGGCCCATAGAAAATGCCTTTCTACAGGGCCCAGAATGTTGTGCTACGCCCTCGTAGGAAAACCTTCAAATTAGGGCTGCGCAGTATGGCCTATATCCCAATGTAGGTCATTTCACATCTCTAACAATATATATCATGATATAGTATTTCTGGTAAGTCAATTACCAAATAGAAAAATATATAGGATATACATTTTTATATTGTTGTATATATTCCACACTGCCCAGCCCTCCTTCAAATTAATAATAAAAAACCTTTTATCCTTTTTCCTTTGTCTGTTTTGGATTGGTCCCTCCAACCTTAATTGGCAAATCTGTGGGAAAAAAAAACAACCTGAAAAACAATATTGGCCATATTTTTACACAAGCAAGGCTGTTTATATCAAATTCTGACTGCAAAAAAAGGAACAGCATTTTTAAACTAAGGCCAAATTCACGCATTGTTTCAACTCGGCTCAACTGGCCTGGCAGCTCTCTGCACATTCGCTGCATTTGGTTTTTGGAAACTCTCCACTCAGCAGGTTTGCTCAGTTCCCCTTAGGTGTGTTGGCGCTGTCTGCCAATCTCGGCCCAGATGTTTTTAACCTTCACTCATCAGGAAGATGTTGCAAACTGCTGCTTCGCATTCGCGTCACACTTGTAGTCCACAAACTAGTCTCGCATTGCCACACCTTCCTCAACAGCGCTGTGGAGGAGGGTCTGGCTAGTCCACACAGCATTAGGAGGAAAAAAACGTGCTCTGGATAATTGGCATTTCTTTAAACCAATCACAATCGTCTTGGGCGCCGTCGGAGCAACGGTGCCCCTGCAAAATAGCCTCGGGAGGGAACTTGTTTTGGTGGAACGTGTACGTAGGGAGGCGAGCTCTGAAAATGTAAATGGCTGTCGAGTGTGTGATGAGAATTTTACTCCAAAAAAAAAAAAAAAAAAAGGCGAATATAATTTGATGTTGGTTCTAGCTCAGAGGATGTTTCCCGAATCGCGACTTTAGAATGCCAACACAAAGAAAGCGGAAGGTGAGGGACATCCGGTGGAACCAAAATGTTGTTTAGGCAACTTATAATCCTTAAAACTCATAGATGTATTACTCCAACTACCCTTGATAGTTTATATTTAATCGCCTTTAGAAACAGACCCTTACCTTTTTCTTTTTGTGCAGCTCTATTGTGCCCCCCGTACCAGCGAAAGCTTTCTTTCAAATTGACATGCCACACTTACTGGTACGAAGAGAAACAGGCGTCAAAGATTCAAAGATTTCCGATACCACTGACACTGACGCACCTCAGGGATTATCTTCTCGACATGTAGCTGAAGGCTGCGAGATGCTTTCCCGCTCCAAAATAAAAACAATTGTCGCTTGTGGTCCATGTGTTGTTGTTTTTTTCCAATTGTACTTAAGTGTCTGTCTTCCTTTAGAGAAGATTTACCCCTCTGAGAATATAACTCCGTCACAAAGCCGGACCACAGACAACAGAACACATTAGTGTGAGGAGAATGGACTGCCGCTCACTTCCACCCTCGGGGGAGCTCCTGATGGCGGAGAAATCACACAGAGCGACATGTGACGCGTGCCGGGGGCCGTGCCATTCAAGTCTCAGCTTAACCTGCAAGCCAGGGATTTTTGACTGAGTCTTTTATATATAATGTACACGTGAATCACCTGGCCAGAAGTTTAGATAGTGGGGACAAAGGCCCAAAAGTTTTTTTTGTCGTTTGCTGCACACTCAACCAAATCTATACTGTGGTCCAACACTGTTTCTCCATCCGGCGAGGTTGTTTTGGCCGCGTAATGAAAACAAATGGTGATGGAGCCATGCTGCAGCACCTCTGCACGCAGCCTCATCCATCCCCATCCCCATCCGAATGAGATCTATTCGCCATCACAGCTCCCAAAGCCCTATCACTGCAGTTACTCCTCCGGACTGTAGGCTCAGGCTCCTTAATGTGCTCAATTCAATTGATCTGAGGACTTTGCACTAAACCCCCGGACTTAGAGTAGTACCAGAGAATTCCCACCAACCTGCAGGACTTATTAATAAATACAGTGTGAGCCGGGTTGAGGGAGAGAAGGTATGTTCTTTTTCTTAAAACCATATCTTAAGTGGGAGAATTTCATACACATCATTCACGATTAAAGAAATAGTTTGCACCAGAAAATTGTCAGCATTGCTCGCCTAATGCTTTAAACAACCCATATTATAATGCAGCAGCAATACCAAAGCGTTCAGGGTTGTGAAGCTGCCACATAAGGAGTTTAACATGCAAATCATGTGAACGGAGACCACGATTTACATCCCATCTGTCTAACCTCACCCAGGTAGCTTACTTGCCTACACTTAATCTGATCAACGGATGATCAGAAGCTGAACAGATCCACTCTCACGAACGCCACGACCGCTTTGCCTTCTAGCTTACAGCTGTCAGTACATAATTATGCTGTTTGGGGCAAATGAACATAAGCTTGGCTTACTGTCTGAACACACTTTTGTGCACTAAAATGTAAGGTCCCATATTGTTAAAGGTGAGATTTTGGTGTCTTTTTTTATTGTAAAGCAGGTACTATATAAATACTGTGAAATAATCAAGATGCTAAATCCACAGAGAAACACACACAGCATTCTGCCTTTAAACCAGCTTTCAGGACCGTACGGTTGTAATGTCACAACTATCCTAAATATAGGTTAAAAATTGCTACAGTGCCGTTACAGTCATTACCCGGCTGAAATGACAGTGAAGAGCTCACAGAGTGCACATGCTGAAGACCTGGATATGCGGACCAAGCATAGCAGACAGGGTGTTTTCAGGAGAAGGTCTTAAAGAGACAGGCGCTAAAACAGAGCGTACGCTGATACAGGTATATTCCGAAAGACAGTATGAGGACAAATAATGTGTTTTTTCAATATTAAAGCATGTAAACATGTTCTAGTAGAAGCCCAAAATACAAGTATGAACCTAAAAGGGAGCATGATGATATGGGACCTTTTCTAATGTAAATCTGGGCCACATTTTACTTAAGCAGTTTGCAATCTTACATGTCAATGGTGGCAACGAAGGACTGATGCTCGCAAACTGCAGGTGTGCAGGGCTTTCGTATACACGGTTGCACGTATGGCGCTGGTTTTGAATAATTAAACTAGTCAAAACAATCAAGAGTAAATGATCTCCGGTTGCAAATCTCATGATGCAATGGTGAAAGAAGTCCCTGAATACGAAATCTGACTGCAGTAAACTGCACACAAGCACGTTCATTGCTGATATTATTATCAGCACATTGTATTATTACTTTAAAAAAGGCATAATGCCGTTTTTATAGATCGTGCATCACATACACAACCAGTGTAGGCACACTGCATCATTCCAGAGCAGAACGTACAACACCAGAAAAGTTTACTGATGAAGTTCTCCAACCTGGATTTGATCTTATAGAAGAATAAGGTTCCCCGCACATATAGTGTGCATCTGACTCCATTACAGTCTGAGGAGAGGTATAAATTGCTGCATTCGCTGCTCAGACTTTTGCCTGCTGGGGCTTTAAAATTACCAATCAACTGACTGATGGGGGTCGAGCATGCAAAACAAAACACCCAAGAAAAAAATGAAAAAGAGAAAAAAAGAGGGGAATGGTAAGAGATTCTGGACACAATATAACTTGGGAGACACTGACGTGCACCTGAATCACAAGTGCTATATGAAAAATAACTGCAATATGTTGTATACTTTCATACTACAAGTATGTGGCACTAATGTTACATTATACATGTACTGATGTGTATTTTTGGAGTATAGCTTTTCTTGACATTTTTAGTTGAAATAGTCATAATGTTGTGCTTTGTTTTATGTCTTGTGCTACTCATTTTAAACCTGAGCAACACTTTATATGTCACATGCCACCCTGTCTTGTCTTTATTTGTACATCTAAAATAAAAGTTGTAAATAAAAAAGAAATATATAATAACGTAATAAATGCACACGTGGAATGAAAAAAACCCTGAGGGCTTCTAAAAGGAACCACCTAACATTGTTTTTGTCCTACAATTACAAGATAATAACAATAAAACGTAATTTATATAGCATATTTTACACAAAACAGTGCAATACTATGTGCTTCACAATAGATGGAAAATATACTTAAACACAGACAGATGCAACAGAAAGAAAGTAGAAACCTCAAAATCCAAGATGTATTTGGTTTGGTTTCAATTTAATCTTTTTCTCACTATAATCTCCAAATTGCGATATTTAACTGAAAAGTGGATTCTTCCTCTTCTTCCTCTGAGTTCGAGGTAAACGGTAAACAAAGAGCGGCGCTGCTGTTGTTGTTGGGTGGGGATGAGAGCTGGCTCAGGACTGCATCCGTCACTATAAAGGCTTCTCTCCCTCTCATCAACAGCAGCAGGAACCTGGCAGCCTTCCACAGCCTGTGTGTGTGTGTGTGTGTGTGTGTTTGGCCGTATAAATGAAAGTGCCGTTGCACAGAGAGAAGGAGGTAGCTCCACCTGTCTTCCCTCCTGCCAGACTGTGGGTGTGTTTGGTGGAGGGGGATGAGGGATGGGGTTGGAGGGAGTCTCCTTCCAAACAAGGTGAGCCCCACCCCTCTACTTCCTCCAATCTCCTTCCCATCGTCCCCTTTCTCCTCCCCCTCCTTTCTTCCCTCTCCTCCATCCTGCCAAGAGTCTTAAATTGGAGGCTGAATTGGTGGCTTGTGGGAGGGTGAGGAGGGGTGGGTGGAGGGATGAGGATGCTATAGGAGAACACTTTCCCCGGAGCCCCCCAACCCTGTTACTGTCCCCCTTTGCAGTTAAGGTGAGTACACTCTAAGAAATAAATCCGTAAAATAACAGAAATAGTACTGGCATCTCATTACCCTTACTTTGTCTCGTAATTAAAAAATCGGAAATTTTGTGTGCAGCCACCAAAGCTTGTCAGAGGACAAAATGTAAAAAGAAAATACAGGTGTGAATCACATTCTATGGACATTTTCTGTTAAAATATACTATTTCTTACACGTCTTATACTATTTGTGAAATATTTCTTACAGTGTAGGGGTGAGGAAGATGGAGCTGCTCCTCTCTCCCCCTCCCAACATCTTTCTTTTCACCTTGCCAGACTGTGTGTGTGGGAGAGCGGGTAAGTGCAGGGGGGGCTTCCACCGCTCTCCCACCCCCCCTTAAAGTCAGCTCTCAGAATGTCCCGTCTGTTCGACTGCCAAGGTGGCGGCAGGTCGTCCAGCCAAATCTCTGCCAGGCCCTCAGCCGCCCAAAACACCATGACATTTTTTATAAAGTGTGTGTGTCCTTTGGTCACCTGCCTTCAGTGGTGGTGAGGGGGGGGGGTGCAGCTTCTGCAAAAGGTGTTGCAACAGTTGGGGAGGGTTGAGTTTCATGCATACACTCACAGGCCTGTCAGAGTAACTGAGACCCAACATTCATAAGGATCTTTCTGGTGGGTGGAAGATTGCATTATATTCCAAATTGTAATTTCAGATTTTGAGCACATGTACAATAAAAAGAAGGTAAAAGGTGTTGTGTGCAACATGAAGACCAAGTGTATCTATCTCACAAATGGTCTAACAAACTACACTACCTATCCTGACCCTAAAGTATGGGACTTTGACTTGGGAGACGGCGGTTCACATCCCATCTACTAACAATCAATGCAACAAAAAAAATCTCATAACAAGGTTTAGTTTGTTCCAACCAATGTATGATGTGTTGTCTTTAGGGTGCACCAGCAAAGATCTTTGGGTGTTGAATGGTTTGAGGTATTGGAAAAAACAAATAAGAGGGCCTCATGTTGAGATTTTGAGATAACCCTAACCCTAACCCTAACCCCCCTTTGTTTTAACTGACTAAACTTAATTGAACCTTCAACCATAAAACAATAATTTAAAGTAGGCTAACTGTTAGTATCCCCTTTCTATGTAAACTTTATTGTTGGTGGTAACCATGATAAAATCTTCTTGGTCATAAATAAAGGCTTTTTTTGTAGTCACCATATGCAACATGGAAAGCACAAGCAAAACATTTTGTCCTGCTGATAGTGGGCGCCAAATGACAAAACGCTGATGGGTTGTTTTGGAAGTTACTAGCCGTGTTTCCATTTAATTGTCAAGCGAATTTTAAGCGAACTTTTGAAAAGTTGCAAAAAAAGTAAAATGTGAATTAGGCGCGCACCCATCCATTGGTTTGGAGAATAAAGTAGGCTACAGCGTAGTTTGGTCAGAGGTTAGTGCTATAGGCTAGGCATGACTGTAATCCACCAGTAGTCCCCTTCGCCATATAACCCATCTGACCAATCCAACCCATCTACGAGAGGCATGTTTTAATTGTTCTTTCATGTCCGCAAGTATTGGCCATGCTTCATGCTGTCTGGAGACAAAGACACATGGTTAAATATTAGACAAAGGCGTTTCCATTTCCCATTTAGCGTATCAACTCTTTTTCGACAAAGGCAAGCAAATAAAACACTGTTGAAGTTCTACAGAATTTCCATACTGTTCTTGACAAAAACAGTATTCAGATTTTCGATTCATCATAAATTGAGCCCAAAGCAGCGCTGAGCTATAATTTTCTTGGTTGCGGTTGAGCCGGCTAGCCAAACTTTCCTCTGTCTTCCAAGTAGGTGTAATTTAGAGTCATCATTAAGTAACAAAACAATCTGGTCAGTAGGAATTCAAAATCCGATCACATCAAATATTATTGATGTTTTATTCCAGAACTCATGCACCTGTTTACACTCCCAGACCATGTGCAGGAAAGTTCCAGTTTGTTCAGGTTGATAGAACGTGCAATAGAGAGTAGGAATGACTTTAGAGACGTATCTCTTCTGAGGAGTCCAATATGTCCTATGGCATATATGTTGAAGTGGATCTGTTGGTTATTTGGGTTCTTGGAATAATGGAAAATGTCCCAAACTGTCTCCCAGTTAATTGCATTCCCCTCAGGGCTTTCCTTGCTATTGGGAGTTCTCCTATAGATACTTGCATCAGTTTAGCATAGATCTTGGACGCTAATCCTCTCACAGGAAAATCAACAAACCATTTCAAGACTGTTTCCCCGTGGCACTCCATAACATTTTAGGGCTGATCTTAAGCGCAGCCCACAGTGCTTTAAAACATTTTACTGCATACAGTAGTATAAACAAATCCTGCAATTTCTTCCAAATTAAATGTTTGATTTTCCTGGAAAAAATTCACAACAACCGAAGATCACTGTAAAAAAGTGAATTAAATTTTTTTTTTTGAATTGCGTCCTCATCTACGCATTGCAGTCAATGCAAATGCAGGGTGACTCAATAAAATATAGCCCAAATAGCTAGAGGAGTCATCACCTGGACAACAGCTCACTGAGATCAGTGTTTGCCTTTGGACCTGAAGATTATGAGTTCAAAGGTCACAATTTCACATCTTATACTTCTTTTTTAAGATCATTTTTTTGGGCTTTTCCACCTTTAATGGACAGGACTAGGTGAGAAAGGGGAAAGACATGCAGGAAATCGTCACAGGTCAGACTCGAACCCTGGACCTCTGCATCGATGCATAAACCTCTATGTATATGTGCACCTGCTCTACCAACTGAGCCAACCTGGCCACACTTCACAACTTATACTTTATCAGCCATTGTGCTTTGGACACTTTCCCTGTGAGTTTAAAATGCTCGGCCGCGAACATGGCTGCAGCGCAGCTATCATTAAATCTTCTATCTCTCACTTTCACACCTCTTATTTATGTCTAATTCATTTCTTTTTTATCACAAGCTTTAGAGACAATATGTGTTTCACCATCAAAGTGAGCTCACATTCTTCTGCATCCCACTGTTCACATAACTTTTCACCCTCGCTTTCCTCTTGCCGGTCTCTCATTTCAAAGCGGGACGTTTAGAGACGGGGATGGCGTCTCCTCTCTTTCGTCTGTCGTCATCGCCGAAAGTCGAACACATCAATCACACATTTGTTTTCCATTTAACAGAGACGCTTTTAAGAAAGATGGAAATATCCTCTTGGCAGCGCGTCTGTGCACTCTTCCTCTTTCAAGCCGACTTATTTAGCTGGTCTTATTCCCCCAACCCCCCACCTCCCACAGCAGAGCTCCCACCACATCTGTAGTGTGGTTTGGTGTGGAAAGGAGGGAGAGGCGGATGGAGGGAGGGAGGAAGTGTGTGTGTGCGGTGTAAGAGAGAGTTCAACTTTCTGTGCTGTTGAGAACCTCCAGCTCTGTATGCAACTTCATCACATCTCCCCTGATTACACTGGGAGCGGCCTTTAAGATGCGCGCAGATGTGCGCTGTACGGCGCTGAGCAAGCTCTCTCAAATTTGATGAAACTTCATTAGCATATAGGAAAATATAGAGCATCTTATCACACTGGGAAGCACAAATTTGGTCTTTTAGGGCGTTGTGGAGAGACGTTCCAAAGAGCAAAGAGGCGAGGAGGGAGAAGGGGACCAGAGCCAGGATCATTTAAAGCACCATGCTGGTGGTTTTGCATGTTTAGCTCATTATCTACCAATCTCATCTCAGCATATTTTTACATTTATTTTCAACCTGCAGACTTCTACTGGCAGATATAGAGCATTAAACTTGAGGCGGATTTACGTCACAAAAATGTGTTTTTGCAACTCAACTTTGACCTGTCACAGCTGATTATCTTGACATTTGGCTGCCTGAAGACTCCACTAGACAGATTTGAGCAAACACTTAAAAGCAAATGCTTCTTCACTTGAATCACTTCAAGTAGGCCTACTTTTTGATGCGGAGCTGTCCTAGTTCATTTCATTTCAGTGAGCTTAGAAAACTGTGACTTCAAACTCTCCTGACATACTCCCTTAGAGTAATAAATTAGTTTGCTTCATTTTTAACTTATTTTATCATTGCAGCCTGCAAATAATACTTTGCACTGGTATTTTCACGGATATAGACGGTTTTAAACCTGTCATGTATAGTCAAGTCAGCGTTAGGGACTCGAGTTTGAGACTCGGACTCGAGTCGCACTTAAGTCACACAAACAGCTGACTTCAGACTTGACTTGCAGCTCGACCCAAAAGACTTCAGACTTGACTCGGACTCGGGCTTCGAGACTCGTCAACAACCTGTTTTCATGCAATTATTGCTTTTTAAATCTAAATTCATTCATGTATTTCTATTTTCTTTTATTGGCGCATATACGCTGGGGAAACATATGGCGAGCTGCATGTCGCCTGCCCTTTGCCATAATGTGCAACGTAACGCATGCGCTATGCCTATGTGCGCACACTCACATGATGACACGATGGCAACACCAAGTCCTCCCGGAGTTGTGCCTTTTGTCATTAGTTTTGCTTTCAATAACTTGGTAAACAGTGGCAGTAAACCAACAGCTACATGCAAGGTGTGTGGCGTCAAGATAAATGATGGCGGATCAACAACGTTGAACTTCATCAGGCATCTAGGTCAGTCACTTGCTAATGTGAAAGAGACGTTAAATTTAGCATATATCGTCACAGGTAACAAGCTACCCATCGCAAAGTGTGCTAATGCTGGGAACAGGCAACTTGTATCTTTATAGTTGTATCCATATGACGTGAAAGACTTAATATAGTTAATATTTCACCAGGTTGTTGTTAAATAGCAATACGGAAGGTATCAGTTCTCACATGTTTGCACCATGGTTGGTGTATTAACTTTCAATACAGATTTTTCCCTCACACTTTGAACACTGAATGCTTCCAACCCTGCTGTCCTGAGTGGAAGACAAACATGACCACAATACCAATTCTCTCACTTTACCTGTATGGGCTGCTCACCGCTGACTGAGAGGATATTTATAAACCCAGACTTTTCTTTCTTCTATTTATTCAAGATGTATTAGTGCACAGAGGGAGAGAATGTCTCATTCAACGGCTGGTGTGAATTAGACATAATGGTGATAAAATGCTGGATGATGGTGCTTAAAAAGCCCTCAGTGAAAGAGCTGCCAATTAGAGGAAGGATGGTGATTTAAATGGGAACAATAAAGTTTTGTCTGCTCTGCCTCGCGCACACACAAACACGCACACGCACACACACACACACACACGCACGCACACACACACACACACACACACACACACACACACACGTTTGTACTATACTTGTGATGACCTATAAATATTGAATGAGGAGCAAACAACATGTCCTAACTTTCCAAAAGATATCCTCATTTTCTAAAATGCCATCCCTTATATTCATGTCTTTTTGATGGCAATGTCGCTCAGTCTATGGATTGCCGTGAAATTATGTACAAACATTCATGTGATTACAGGCATAGTTATACAGTATTTAGAAGTGTGATTGTATGAGCTACTTCTCCAGTAGTCTATCTCAACAACATTTCATTTACGGGATTGTTCAGGTGCCGGTGGAAAATTCCGCCAGATGTCCCTCATTTAGGCCGGATGTCCGTTACCTTCCCCTTTCTTTGTGTTGGAATTCTAACCTCCGGTGGATTTGTGAGGACTATGGTTAACTGCTACTCAGATCTCTGCAGGGTAAATCCAGACAGCTAGCTAGACTATCTGTCCAATCTGAGTTTTCTGTTGCACTAAAACAACCTTTGAACGTACACATGTTCCACCAAAACAAGCTCCTTCCCGAGGCTATTTTGCAGAGGCACCGTTGCTCCATCCTGCTCTTAGCGATTGTGATTGGTTTAAAGAAATGCCAATAAACCAGAGCACGTTTTTCTCCCATCCCGGAATGCTGTGTGGACTAGCCAGACCTTCCTCCGCAGCGCTGTGGAGGAAGGTCTGGCAAGGCGAAACACTACTTCTCCGTACTGCACTTTCTGACGGGTAACTAAAGCCGCTATCTCGCACTCTTCGAAGCCAATTTTACCTACCTCAATCGGTTAATTGGTGTGTGTTATTGTGTGACTTTGGTGAATCAGAACTAACCCTTTACAACACTAAACACAATAACACAAACAAATGAACATTAGGAGGCAGCGGTAGACCAGCAGCGACCATGTTCTGCGAGGTAACACCACTGTTTCTGTCAAGAACTAATGCCATTCCCATCATCCTCAACTGTGTTTAGTGTTAATTATCAAAATTTTAGCAGATAATCAAATTACATTACACCTGCTTAAAGGTCCAATGTGTGGGAATTTCTCCCATATAGCGTTGAGATCATATATCGCGATCAACTCTCTCGCACCACACAGTTCAAAGTAGGTATTACAGCTACGGTAGCCTTCACGCTTCAGAAAGCCGGTCTCTTGCTCTTTTCAATCTCCTTTTCTTTTTTCTGGGTGAAGAAGAAGACTCCTGTTCCTGAAATTTGGATTTTGAATACGTGTGGTCCTCCATGTTTCCTTGAAGCTACAATACCGATTAGCAGCATTAGCAGCACCTGTGAGTTTATCATGTGACAGCGAAAACACGAAAGGCAGAGCAGTATGTCCTGTATGTCCCTTACCGGCTAACGTATTTCAAGATGGCGCATGAATTTGGAGCGTCTACCCCAGTTCATGCGAACGCAAATTTAAAATTTCAAGCCAATAGGAATACTTGGAATTGATGGAATTAATTAAACACAGACTCTAGTCTTGTTATAAAATGTCCTCACTGACACCCACAAATAACAGAACAGATAAGACTATATAATACTAATTCAAACTTTAGTTCTATAGCACCTTTCAAAACAATAGTAAAAGTGCTTTGAAAGTGGAAACAAAAGCACACATGGATCAATACACAAATACAAACATAAAATCAATACACATACCCATAAATGCACAACATAGTGACGGTGAAAAAAGAGGGATGGTGCAGCACTAAAGGACAGAAAAAAAAAATCACGATTCAATAACAAAATGTAGTTAACATGCAGATAATGATGACAGACGATAAAAAAAAGACGGCGTCACATAAAAGCAAGTCTCTAAAAGTGTGTTTTAAGAAGTGATTTTAAAGAAGTCACTGATTCAGCAAGCCTCAAGACCTCATTGATCCCAGTGGGAGGAGATGTTTGACAAAATGTCCGTCGCTTTTCAAAATTGGAAGAGCCGGAGCTCATTCATGCACAAACGTTATTCTCAGTGCACAATACAAAGCCTTGCGTACACACTCTCTGTGTTCCTGCCAGTGGAGCAGCAGTCGGGGGGCTTGCTTTGTTTCTCTGGTGTTTGTCAGTTGGTCTAATTGATGCCACCAGACATCGGCACCTACTGCAACTCCTAATGAGCCTCTGAGGAGCGGCCAGCTGTGCAGCGGCCAGGAAACAACCCTGTTGAAAACTATCATCTCATCCCCGCCGCCGCCCACTTCCCCCCCCAGACATCCCAACATCCCAACATCCCAACCCTGTAACCTGTTCATGCTGCAGTCCCCCTCCCTCCATCCTTCTGCACAGAACTGTGAGCCTCATCAGCCGGCCAATCGCTTGGCCCGGCTGTCACCTGAAAACATCATCTGCATTTAAATAAAAAAAAAAAACTCATTTTGGTGACTCATTTTTTACTCCAGAGGGTCAAGGTGTTTCATTAAGAGGGATTTGCATGCAGGAGAGGAGACACGGTGCAGTTGCTGTGACTCATGTTCACGTAGATGTCCTTGGCTTTTTTTGTCCAGGTATTGATGAATGAGGTGGCAGTGAGATATGCAAAGATTAGAGAGCCACATATGTTCCTCCTATATGTATTTAAGATTCAGACATACAAGGCAGAAATATGCCATAAGAGCATTTCCATACAGGCTCAACTACATGCACACACAGCACACAGACAGGCCCTCTTTCCACTTCGCCCAGCCCAAGGTGAATTCAAACAATAAAGACTCCTGAGCCTTTTATGTTTTTCAAACCCATTATACAGTTAGACCCAACAGATTCCGGTGTTTGGTGTTTTAAGCCCCCAACGTCGACTTCCAGGCAGCGCTGCATGGAAGGCACTAGGGTTAGGCAAGGGTTAGGGTTAGGGTTAGGTGCCTTGAAGTCGAGGGTCGCAGCGCTGCCTTGAAGTCGACGGTGGGGGCTTAAAACACCACCGAGCACAGATTCCACTCCGCACTTAGACTCACTCCAGGCGATCCGATAGAAGCATTTGTTCCTTTGTGTTACCTCCGCCGGCTTTAACGCTGTCTGTCGACATCATCCAGCATAGTTTTTGACAATGGAAAGGCAAATCCTATGGACCAACGTTGCCTTGAGGCTCCAGTTATTATGTATCCAGTTAGACACGCAGCCCAAACGAAGATGATAGACATCCAACGTACTTAAATGATAAACATTTGATTTGCATGCAAAGCATGTGTTGTACAACAGCCCCAATAGCTTGCTATAACTAGAAACAAACTCAAAAAGGGTTCTGTATAAGCTGATAAACTGACAGTTAATGGCTTAATCTAGTTGAATTTCCGAGTTCCCACTCAGAAATTCCAACTTGAACGCCACCTTAAGGCACTTCTGTCTTATTTGTGTCTCATTAAATCGGCCATACACACAGTACTGTCCAACATCTACCTGTGGACATTTGCTATGGTGTTTGTACATGCAAAATACCACGTAATGCGTCAATTTGTACTGCTAACAATGGCAAACTGGGCTAAAGACCGCCCCACCCTGTTAAATAAAGTTTTTTTGGACTTGTTACTGGAAAGGGGTCAACTCAGGTGTGACGTCAATCCCAAGGTAAATGGAATGCAGCATAAGAGCAGTCAAAAACTGTTACCGCATTCCCCAGGGTCCACCTGGCTCCCTGTCCTCCATGTAGGAGTGGTAGAAGAGAAAACATGAGGAAAAAGGGGAGCAGCCAAAGGAAGGGCTCTATATTGGATTTCCGTAATGGAATAAAATATTTAAACCCACTCCCTAAAGCAAAAAAATAAGTAAATACCCTGAATATATAATGTGGCAACAAAGATACAATTTCACCACATACTGACATGAGGAATTTGGCTCTTACAAGAATCAAGAAACTCCCCTGATTGTCTTAACCCTTGTGTTGTCCTCGGGTCAAATTTGACCCGTTTACAAAGTTTTTTATGACAGAAATATGGGTTTCTTTCAACCAAATTGCCCAAAAATAACCTGGATGCATGGATGTATGTTGTACGGAACCCATACGACGTTCTTCGCAGGTACAATTAATGATTACTTTCTTTGCATTTTGGGTGTTTCAGTCAATTTCATAGCATTTAAAAAAAATGGCTTTCAAAACAATCTCCTGACTAAACGGTGACATGAACCCGCCTGTGATCCACTCAACGTCCTCTGATCTTAACTATTAGTCAAAATAATTAATAATTTCTGCTTTGTTTTAACTAAAAAAAAAAAATAGGTATAATGTCATATACATTAGGTTTATTTAAAATGAAATGAGTGACAGAAACCTTGTAAAGGCATCAGAAAAAGCAACAAAAACGTTGGAAAAGACGCACCAAGAATTAAAATTTTTGACCCGGAAGGACAACAAGTTCATGGTCGACGGGAAGTAAACACCAGGGTTTAGGAACTGGAGTGTTTTTCGCACCTTTACCTTTGTAAGTAAAATAATTCTGTTGGACCAGATCAACTCCTTTGGAAGTCACGTCATCATAAGAAAGCTGATGATCATGTTAGGATGTCGTGGTAACGTATGTTCCACATACATGCAGCGTGTTGATACTGTCGGTATAGAGAACACAGCGGCCTCTTCGCCGACTATTCAGTAGTCGGGGGGTTCAGTGGTTTGAGTAGTTCCCAGGCAACGTGTCCCATGAAGCTGAAATAAAAATGGCTCCCCTGTCCATGTAGCTCAAGCCGAGCAAAGAAACCCCACCACTGTGAGAAGTTTGAGAAGTTTTATTACCTCTTTTAAAACCCTTCTGTATGTACTCTCTGTGACTGCGAGGCCGCTCCTAAACGTTCATCATCCGCGCACTAATACCGATTCCTGCAAGCGACCACAGAGGCTGGGTGGCCGTCGGTGACGAGCCAGCCTGTTCGCCGACGCCAGATAGCAGAGGTCAGCGGCGGCCCGGGAGACGGAGATGGATGTGTGTTTGGTCTGGAAGGGAGACAGGCCTGGAGACGCGCTCTCTCTCTCTCTCTGCTACAGAGAGGCCACTAACTCACACATGAAGACTTACTGAGCAGTGTACAAAGAGCATCTAGCTTTACTCCAATACTGCACTGAGGAATAATGTCACAGTACTGCTACTTCACTGGTATTTAGTGGTGGAAGAAGTATTCAGATCCTTTACTTTAGTAAAAGTCCTGCATTGAAAATGTTAAGTAGCATCAGGAAAATGAACTTAAAGTATTAAAAAGTACTCAATGCAGAAAAATCCTCACATTTTAGAAACTTGGAAACGATCCAAACTGGTCTAATCATTTCAGCTGGACTTGTAGTTCGTTAGGTTATTGGGTAGTCTAATTTCTATTAAAACATTGTGTTTTATAAACTACATGTGTTTTGTGTGCAAAAAATCTTAATGTGTTAAATAACTAGTAACTAAAGCTGTAACAGATGAATGTAGTGGAGTAAAAAGTCCAATATTTCTCTCTGAAATGTAGCGGAGCAGAAGTAGAATGGAAAGAAAAGACTCAAGTAAAGCACAAGTAGCTCAACATATGCACATATGTACTTAGAAGTACTGAGTAAATGTACTTAATTACATGGTATATCCTGCTACCACTATGTCATGGCTGCACAGAACAAAGTATGCAGACACTAGTACATTACACACATATGTGATTGTTGACCATGTTACCTCCAATGTGCATTAATGTGCTGCTAACAGCCTCCATTCTTCTGGTCTCATGCTTTCCACCTCAGGTTGGAACACATCTGTCCAGCCATGTCCAAAAATGATGTTGGGCGATAAGGTCTGACTCATAGTCCGTGTTTCAGTTCATCCCAAAGATGTTGGATGCAGTTAAGGTCAGGGTCTGTGCAGTCCAATCAAGACCTTGTGCACCAATCTGGGAAAACCCATTTCTTTACGGAGCTGGTTTTGGGCACAGGGACTCTGACATGTTGAAACAGGAAAGGGACTTTCCCGAAACTGCCGCCATAAAGTTGGAACAACACTGTTGTAAGTAAAAAAAAAATCATTATTCAGATTCATGAGGATGATTCACTAATTCACTTTAATAAAGATATCGGCACGCATGCTATACTTGCCATCAACATGCCAGAGTATACTGACCCTTGCCTTAGTTGGCCGTATTGTATCACACAGTGATGTTTGGTTATGATACTGATGTGGTCGTTAACTGATTATTATTTATCAGATGTGCTGACATAAAGCAAATAGGCCAACATGCTCAATTAAAGGGCATAGTTCATATGAAAATAATGACAATGACAACATTTTAAGATTAGGGTTGAGATAACACAACAACAAATAAACAAATAATAAACAATAAAATTGCCAACCAACTGTCTTATAATTGGCTTTTTGGTTATTTGATTGTTGTAGTGCGGCAGAGGTTGAAAAATTAATTTTGCAGTGGGTTGGGACGGGGGACAGGGGACGGGAAGGAACGGGACGGGACGGCGGACGGGTTGTATTTTGCCGACCAGGCCAAGAGAAGTATTCCACCAGGTGATCTTAAAGCTTTTCATTTGATTTCAAGATCTTTTTACCATTGTGGAGTATTTCTTCTTAGACTACAACGTATTCAGTACATCCTGAATCATTGTGACATTTTTAAACAAGCAAAACAATGTGCATTTTGCCAATTTAGCCCATAAATGACAAGTTAACTACTCCCTCATTATGAGCTTGAGCTCAGTTTGGAAAAGCCTTTGAAAATACTTTTTACGGTTTGTTTTCCCTGCTCAGATGCCAGGAAGCTGGCGTTCCCCTACAAGGAAAGCTAGCGAGACCAGAGAGATTACACAATCACAGGGACGGGGTCTGGAAGTCAGGTAGCTTGTTCTTATCTGTGAATACCTGACCCAGTAAAACCCCCTCTCACCTGACCTGAAGCTCCAAATGTGTCGGGACAAACTGGTTCCTTAGCTTTTTTTTTTGTGTGTGTATGTGGCTGACTTTGGTTCTTTCTCATTCATCGCTCACTAGAACAAGAAGTCGCAGTTTGCCAGTGAGAGTTCATTCATCTGGACTACCAAACCCCTGTCACGCACTGCCATCTAGTGGCCAGACTGCAAACACCACCCAAACTCAATGATGTGAACTGAGCCATTGGAGGCTGATATTTTGCCCCTGAAGTTGCTTTAAAAGGTCCAGTGTGTAATTTTTTTAGTTGTTCATTATCAAAATCTGTGTTGCCCTCTCACAAACTTATCCTTTTTCATGAATATTTACCACCACCATCAATTCCAAGTATTCCTATTGGCTTGAAATTTTACATTTGCGTTCGCATGAACTGGGGTAGACGCTCCATATTCATGCTCCATCTTGAAATACGTTAGCCGGTAAGGGACATACAGGACGTACTGCTCCGCCTTTCACGTTTTCACTGTCACATGATAAACTCACAGGTTCTGCTAATGCTGCTAATGGGTATCGTAGCTTCAAGGAAACATGGAGGACCACCCGTTTTCAAACTCCAAATTTCAAAAACAGGAGTCAGATTCTCAACACAGCCCGGAAACACTTTGGTGATCTTGTATTGCTTTGTGGAATATAGTTTTTTTTATGTTGTCTAAGTTTATATCAGTGGTTTTATTTGACTGAATCTTGTGGAGTTCTTATTGCACCATGAGAAGTCGTGAGCCAATTAAAATGATTTCATTTGTTTCACTGATGCCAAGAAGTGACTACTTGGTCCCATTCTTTAGTATTTTTTTTTTTTTTTTTTTTTAAGATGGAAAAACTTCTACATAATAAGCATTTATACTTAATAATAATATATTATATATATAAATATATTTATAATAATATAATAATAATAATAACACACTAAATGCATTCAACATAGCTAATGATTGATTTGATTCCTAGAGCAAATACTGCTTTTTAATTCATTTGCATAACAGCATTAATAAAGGACTGAATGAATAAATTAAACATAGGAAATACAATTAGCTGGGATTACAGGGAGTGATCTAATATTGGGTGAAGATTAACAGCAGCCCCAAGCATCAGTTCTGGTTATATTCATGATAGGGTTGCTCGAATATGGAAAAAAATCCTGCTTATTTTGGTCAATATTAAAATCACGATTATTTAGCACATTATTGATTGACTTTTGGAAAGACGTTGCAATTATTGAATTTCAATCAACGCCTTGAAAACACCTTGAACTGTGACATTTCCCGATGATACTTTTCCCGTTTTTCAAGAGTTTACTTGCAAAAAGTTACTTGCAAAATAATTGTTTTTTCTCGACTATTCTGTTTTGTGTGGTCGTTAGGAGCCAAAATTCGTAATCACGGTTATAAATCGGATTAATTGCACAGCCCCAACTCATGTACAGATGAACAGACAGCTGCTAGAACAGACAGAGCCACAGACAGAAGCCGTGTCGAGAGATTTATTGCAGTTTGTTTCAAGCGATGTGAATAACAGCGTGATCACAGCAGCTTCTGAACAATCCAGATGTGTCAGATGTGTTCAGTTCTCCTTGGTTTAGGAGGCGAGCAGGTTAACGTCAGAGGATACAGTAAGCAGAGCAGACAGACAGCACTGTGCAGTGTGTGTATACCGCAGCAGACAACACTGAGCTTTACTATCAGTGGTAATACTGTGCACCCAGTTCATAAACCTCTACGTCTTTGTGAAGAGTTACATTGATATCGAGATATTTCTTCTTCTTCTTTCGTAATAAATAAGCATGTCAGTGTAAAACCGCAGTAGCTAAAACTACATTGTCTTTCTGGTTGTGTCATTTTCAAACTTTTTCATGTCCTCCTCCCAGCTTCCTGTAAAGAGACGGGACATTCAGGTGTCGTGAATGATGGAAGATCAGCAGTGATCAGGAATCTTGAACATGGCTTTGAACTACAATCACGGAAAACCTGAAGCAACAACTACAGCATGATGTAGCAACTGGAAACCGTCATAACATCTTTAAATGAATGTTATGACATCATGTCATGAGAGTATAACTCAGGGGTGTCAAACTCATTTTAGTTCAGGGGCCTCATACAGCCTTATTTGATCTCAAGTGGGCCAGACCAGTAAACCACTCCAGAAAAGATCAGAAACTGTTGGCAAAAGCAGGTTGCTTCTGCTACGACAGCGTTCTAAGGCCATTGTAGGAAGCAAAAAATGTTGCGGATCCAAGGAAGAGGGGTAATATTACGAGAAAATAAATCGGAATTTCATGGAAATTCAAGGAAAAAGAACTTGGATGTTCTCTAAGATTAAAGGTGCAGTAGGTAAGACTTATAAAACTAACTTTCTGTCATATTTGCTGAAACTGACCCTATGTTCCAGTAGAACTACATGAAGCAGGTAATAAAAAAAAAATCCGGCTCCTCTGGCACCACCTCCAGCATGTAGTGTGATTTGCAAAAATCCACCACTCCCTGTTCAGATGCACCGATCAGGGCCAGGGGGGAAGGGTGTCTAACTGCACGTCAATCACTGCTCTTGCACACGCATTCATTTTCCCTTGTGGGGGGGAGGGGCTTAGGAGACTGTTTCGGGCTTTAGCGGAAATGGGGGAGGGACTAAGAAGTTGTAGATGTTCAAATTTTTTGGCTAAGTCCTGGATCTTCTCAATCCTACCTACGGCACCTTTAATGTGGTAAATTTGGAATTGGAATTAATTAATTCACTGCAAATTACACACTTTGCAAAGTCATCCAGTGGGCCTGATTGGACCTGTGGCGGGCCAATTCTGTCCCATGTACCGTATGTTTGACACCCCTGGTAAAACTCATTATACCACAAATGAAAATAAAAATCATACTGATTACATGTACATTCTTTACAACCTTCACATTAATTATTATTGCATTATTGCAAAGCCCTTAAGATGTAACTGAGGGTGGGGATTTCTTAAATGAATGTTTGCAACCAGTCACAGGACCTGACAGGTGTTACATCATCAGTTAGCACCACTGTGGCTCAGCCAGCGTTGGGTTTGTGTGGATGGTATAATGTAAAGTACATTTGGGCAGATTCTTGCCGCGTGCAGCCTCTTTTAAAGTCAGTTTATCAGTCGATGTTTCCACAGCAGAGTGACTAACCCACAGAGGATTATCCCCCGCTCCGCAGCCTCCTTTTATAGTGCGCTCCATTAAACCTCGGAACTCGGAGCTGGGAATGACGTCCCACCCGAGTTGAAGGCGTTCCATTTACAAGTCATATTTTTTCGTTGTGGGGTTAGCTCTAGCCAGGTTAGCTGTTGTTAGCAATACCAGTTGATAACAATTAATTAAACAAGCATTACGCTGGGTTTTTTTCGCGCATACAAACAGCTTAACAACATGTCCGCAGATAGAAGTTGAACAGGACTGTGTGTGCGACTGATAAAGTGAGACACAAATTAGACAGAAGTGCTGATAACTGTATGTTACTACAGCTTTCACTACTGGGATGCATGGGGCAACCATGTTGGACTTTGAGCTCGGGCTACTCGGTGGTTGACCGAGTTCCGAGGTCAGGGGGCGTGTTTGCGACCTCGGAAAAGCTGACTTCCGAGTACAAATGGAACGCACCGCATCAGTCTTTTGATGATTTGTTTTGATTTTACGGGCCTGCAAACTCCGCTCTAATTAACGCCGCTTCAAGCCGCAGCAGGCAGCTGTTGAACCCAGACAAAGTTAGAGACTATCTGGTGGGGAGTGTGCCTATGTTCCTGCAGCCCTATGTTCCCACATTTCTAAGATATTTTTTCCAAAATAAGGCCTTATGTTCCTAACCTGACTCCGCCAGATGGATTGCTTCGCATTTGCTCGGCATATCCATCTGGGAACTTTCCACTGGAGAACTTTTGGGAAGGGGCGAAAATACTGGTTAGCTGATTGGATAAACCATCTGTCTATCACCTATGTTGGTGATAGACCATAGGCCAAATCAACCAATCAGATCAACGAAGCGTATGAAAATACAACCACAAGCCCGCCCCTGCTGCTGCAGGCAAAGCATAGCTCGTTAGCTCAGCATGCAAGCAACATGTCGGTAAAGGATACTTACCGTTTGTGAAACGAGAATTTAGGAATAAAAGGCACCATTTCAGGTTCCCGGTCCATATTCCAAAAGAAGGATCCAAGAGAAAAAAGCATTAGCGAGCGGCTAACAGAATTAGGGCTACCGCTGTCTGAAAATACTGGTTAGCTGATTGGATAAACCATCTGTCTATCACCACCTAAACCCGCCTCAAAACCAACGCTGATTGGCCCGGTCGTTTGGCGAACGGCTCCAAATTTTTTCCATCTCAAGATGTCAGACTGATCTTCGAGGGGAAAACTGGAGCTCGCGAGATAAGGACGGTCTCACGAGGCTACTATGTTCCCACATTTCCTTTTTCATAAATTATTATTTTAATAATTTTTTATAAATGTATCAGATTTTATCCCCCTTTTTCCCAATTTGGTAGCCAATTACAGATGGAATGTAACCCTAACCCTAACATAAGGCCTAATTTTAAGAAAAATCTTAGAAATGTGGGAACATAGGGCTGTGAGACCATTGGGCTGACCCCATCTGGGGAACATAACGGAGCATCTAGCTGCTAAAAAGACAGATATCTTTCTCAGGAGTAGGTGGGGACCAAACTCAGGAGGATGGAAACATGACTGCTAATGAATGCTGCTCTTGCTGGATGTGTTAATAGCCAATGGTTTTCTTCACAATAACAACTTTTTATGACCTTTTTAAGAAAGCAAAAAGCATGTTGACATATAGCTACCCGACCGCTTGCTATTTTTGGTTGATCATAATTGTCTGTAAGGGTTTTTACTAGAGGACCACAATGGAAATAAGCCTTCGGACTTTATTGCGTTTTCATCCTGGCTGAGTTTTAATGTCGGCCTGTGTAATCACTGCTGTGCAGCGTTAGGGTGTTTTCACATAGAGTCCTCTGTAAACAAATCAAACTCAGTCTTCTTAAAGTGTACCAGAAAGTAGAATAAAAAAGGAAAAGTTGACCAACAGAAAAAGGAACTCAGTTCTTTTCGTCGGGGTCCGAGTCCCTTTGGAGCGTTCACCCCCATGGAGTGTTAATACTAAAAAAAATGCTGACTAATAAGGTCCAAGTTCTTTTGGAGGGCTGAAATGGAGGTGTGATAAAGTGTGCGAAAACGCCCTTATATGAGTCTTTTTTTTGTTCCGTTTTCCCCATCTGACCAAAAAAAAAGAAATCTATGAATGCATCTTTAAATCAGATGGTACAGTCTGACAACTGACGGAAGTTAAACTCAATACAAAGATTTAGCGATGTAAATAGAAGAAGAAAAAAAAGGTAATGGTCAATAGTTGTTTCCTTGTAATGTAGAGAAGAAGAGGCACTGAAGGCAGCAGAGTGAGTGATACTGTTGGAGGGCTATTAGTTTGGCTCTGCACACTGTGAGATTCAAACCCAAAGTTCATCCACATGAGAACAAGCGCTTGCTGGAATTGAAGCTCAAAGGTCATTGGATGGCGTGAAAACATGGCCAAGACTTCAATTACGAGCCTTATTAAAAGAGAAACTTCTCCTGACCCTCCTACTTCCTTCCCATGGGTTGATCGAGAGGTTTTGGATCTAGAATTTACATCAAATTCATTGTAAATGAATGCATTTCTTTGCCTCATATAAAACCCTTTGAATTCCCTTGGTGTATGAAAGGTGCAATACAAATAAAGTTGCCTTCTTACTTAACTGCTGCACCCAATGAAAAAAGAAGAAGTGTTAATTGTTGTTTAAAGGCTTTGTTTCTGCGAAAATTAGTTGGGAAGAAATCATAATGCTTTTAACCCCTATTTTCTAAATTGGTTTGAGTCTAAACAGGAATTGAAAGTTGATCTCCAGGCATGACAAACACAATGTTGATGCACAACTGAGTGGTGAATCATATTTTGTGGTAATAAATGCCTTCGAAATGGTGACTTCCAAAATGACATTTTTTTCCTTCAGAACACCCAAAACACATCGTTTCTGTTCTGGACGAAATGAGAAATGAACATAAAAGTTCACTGAAACCACAATCTCCTTTTGAGACCCGAACAGGACGTTAACAATTAATGTGTTTACAAAAATAAAAGATCTGAAGGACAACTTGTTTTAAGCACAGCAATCAAAAACTGGGAACAGGGACGTTGGAGCCAGAAATCAAATGATCTCCAGGCACAGATGTTACAGAAAACCCCAAACACTGGACTTCCAGAGAAAAAAAGAAAAACGTTAGAGTACATAAGCATGCAGTCTACGTTTCATTTCCAAGATTGCTCCGGTGCTGCCGGAAGTTCCGCCAGATGTCCCTCATTCAGGCCGGATGTCCTTTGAACGTTCTAACCTTTGAACGTACACATCTTCCACCAAAACAAGTTCCTTCCTGAGGCTATTTTGCAGAGGCACCGTTGCTCCGTCCGGTGCTTAACACTGCCCAAGACAATTGTGATTGGTTTAAAGAAACGCCAATAAACCAGAGCACATTCCCATTCAGGAATGCTGTGTGGGCTAGCTAGACCCTCCTCCGTAGCTCTGTGGAGGAAGGTCTGGCAATGCAAACTAATAAGCATGAAGCACCTGTGATGAAATGACATTTCAGCAGAGAAGACATTGCCTGCGTGTCCCAACAAGTCACTTCTTTCTCTTTCTCTTAAGTTTGAACAGTGCATGAGGAGCCCAACTGTTTCTTCTTACAGAGGCTCTGAGTGAAGCAGGCTGGTCCAGTCGGTTTACATACTTGAGAAAACTTTACAGCTACCAGATCAACACTGAAATATACAGGATGACAGTCTGTGGGCGTCTGTTTCTCAGCAGAGATTAGGAAAACTCCCTGTAACAACGCATTATGTAATAAAGCGTCAAAATGTAATGCATTTCACCCCTTTTTTTTCCTAATAACACCCGCATTATGTAATAATCTGCCGCATTTTGCAATAAAACCCTGAACCTAAAATGTACTCAATTTCTCCGCATTTTGTAATACATTATTACATAATGCAGTGGTTCTTACAAAACGCGGGGGTTGAACTTTTCTTAACAAAAATGTAATATGGCTCTTTATTTACATGGTTTGTTCCACTGGCTTTAAAAGGCAATCAAATTGTTTTTTAAAAATGCGTTATTACATAATGCATTGTTCCAACGTGACATCATGACTTTGCGTAAACATACACGCCCAGTTTATTAAGCCAAGTGGCGTGTTATCTGTACGCATTTTTGAGCTATCTACGCTATCTACGTCAACATACACGCCACTTACCGTGTTATCGGCACTTGGCGTGTTATCGCGAGAAGAAAACTACGGTTGGAAGGAAAACGTGGTAGGAAACGTGACACGCAGGTTGGCTTTAGTAAAGGAAGAAAGCGATGGTTGAGTTTAGGAAACGTGACACGCGGGACACAATCCCGGTCTCCTGGGTCAAAGTTCTGTGTTTTGCCCATCCACCCCTCCGACCAACCTCCCTACGCCGATTTTTCGCCCTTTCATACTACGCGCTACGGCGTCAATTCATACGCAATCGCAAGGTAATGGAGGCCAAACGGCGTTGATAAACACGCTAAACAGCGAGTATGCGTCTTGATAACACGCCAATAATGGCATACGAACTAGCGTGTCGTTCATACGCCATTTTATGAGATCAGTCTGATTGTTCGACTCCCCAAAACATTACAGACTCGGGTATTACACTGATGGAATATTTGAATCTGTAAACTGGCATGCAACCCATTACATGGTTATTTCTTCTTCAGCATGCAGACAGCGATGGTACTTACAGCTGCACAAGGAGCTCCTTAACTTATTTACATCACAATTGTACTTTAAAAGACGGCCGACACGCCGTTTATACAGCAGTTAGGACCTCGGTCTGCCGTTTCAAGTGTCCACTTAATGGAACCGAGTCCCAGAGCAAAACGTAGCTTCTTCACCCCCTAGTTATTTAAAATAACTGATCATGTGGATTGATATTTACCTATTCTTTTTGTTTGGTCTAAATCAGACTATCTCCGTTTTCTCCATTATCAAACTTCTAAGAATCACACCTCAAAATGTTCTAAAAAAGCCAACGTACGAGTCAAAAAGCCTATTATTTATTTGATTTTTTAGAAAAAGTTCATTTCATTTGTGCATATCTTAAATATCTCCAGTAGGCATGAAGAAGAATGGATATAATCATGACATATGAATGTAAATGAAAGAGTGGGAAGTTGGCTGAAATGTAAAACAAAAGACGAAACAAGTGAAAAGCGAACATGAATGTGTTTTTAGGGGAGAGACTTGCAGCAAACACAGATTTAAAAAAAAAAAAATGTTAAGACCCTGTAACTTTACATGTGATTATTTTAGGCCTATAGGGGAAATAATTAACGGTTACACTTTATTTGAAGGTATCTACATAAGAGTGACATGACACTGTCATGAAATTTATAAACAAGTCATAAACGTTTATGACATAACGTTTCTTTTAGTGTCAGTCGGTTTTTGTCAAGACAAGTTAGAGTTAGGGATCATGAGTCATGACTATGTCATGTGTTCATGACAGTGGCATGTCAATCTTATTTAGATAATAGAGGATGGATACCCGAACCGAGCCCGTCGGGACCCGAGAGTACCCGATGGGTCGGGCCGGGTCGGACAGATATTTAGAAATGATGTTCGGGTTCGGGTCGCGCTCGGTCACATCAGCGAGATAAGGCATTGAACATCTTAAATTTAAAACAGCTTATTATGTAGGTGTGAGCCTGTGTTAATGTGCGCTTGTTTCCCCGTGAAAGCAGGCTTTCCACACAAACAAACCTACATGTGTCATTAGTATAAGAAAAAAAAAAAAAAAGATTTTAACTGTGTCGGGCTCGGACAGAAATATCTTAATGCCCGTCGGGCTCGGGTCGGGTTCGGTTACTGCTCTGTCGGACGCGGCCCGGGCTCGGACAGAAAAATGCGGCCCGATCCGCACTCTAGTAGATACCTTCAAGTAAAGGGTTACCGAATTAACACATTAAATAATCCAGTATTTTTTCCTGCATGTCTAAAGAGCACTTAGACATCAAGTAGGAACATTTTGGCTCAAAAGGCCCCTCGGACTCATGACTTCCTCAAATTCTTCCTACAGCCCTTGTTGTAGATACTAGATACGTTTTTTTTCTTCTTCTTCTATACAATAAAACTTCTAAACTTCCTATTTAAAGAACATATACTATGCAAACACTGTACATTTCTGGGATCCACTTCCGGATACCTCCTACAGTAACGTGCTTCTCTAAAATAGTTCTGAACCTCTGAGCCTGCATTCCTAGAAATATACAAATAGTCTATTGTTTCAAAAACCTTTCACTGCAGCTGCAGAACAATTCAGGCTGATTTGCACAGTGCAAAAAAATTCATGGGACATCTTTGAAGAACAAAATCGCTAAACTTGAATGAGACACAGCTGAAAACAGACCCACTCACACCAACGCTGAAGGCGGCTGACCTCTGAAGGGATTCCAGACTTTGTCTACGTGAACCCAATTACAACCTGCACACACAAAACTGTCAACATCTCCTTGCATTTTTTTTTTTTTTTTTGGAAGCCACACAAATACTCCGAGGCCTTCCTCTCCCTGCTCTGTAATCAACACCTCCTCATCACAATATCGTAGCTCAAAGACTCCCTGAAGCAGACAGCTCACACACCCCCTGGTTTAGACCGGGGGTGTCACACTCAACTTCAGTAAGGGCCACTCTGGAAAATGAGAGTCACATCAAGGGCCAGACATGTAGGGTTTGTTGACATGCATTTATTTATCCCTCCTGTTGTCCTCGGATCGAATTTGACCCATTTTCAAAACGTTTCTCTATCAGAAATTTGGGTTTCTTTCAACCAAACTGTCAAAGGAAATAACATGGATGGTTCCATACAACGATTACTCTTCACAAGTTACACTGATGTTCACTACTTTCATTTCGAATTTGAAATTTTCTGTAGTTTCTGTAACGTCAACGTCTGCTGCTGTGTCACCCAAAGCGGCAGTATAGCTTCAGGGGCAGGAAAAGATTGTAGTTCAAGTTCTCCTATAGCCTATCGTGATACGCATTTAGTTCATTTCAAATTTGCGCAGAGAATGACCGCCAAGCAACTGTTTTGTTCCCAAGTGACTAACAACACAGACGGGGTGAATTTATCAACAAAAGTGGGACAGTTCAGTCACAAAACAATCATTGTTACGTATCCTCGCACTTTTGTAAGTGGGTACACGGAAAGCCTTGACCTTTCGGCAGACCTATACGGCGTTTACTTGCGTATCACGTAGACTACACCACGGTTGGTGACCTCAAAATGGCAGTTAGAGGCACATTTAAAATCTACATCTGGGAATCCAGTTTTCTCTGGACAAAGTGCTCAAGAAAGAGTTTGGATTGTACTCTTAAATGTCACTTAATGAGAGTGAAATGACCATATCTGACATCCGAATATATATGCAAATATGCAGGATTTACTGTAAGGCCTCAAATACTCCCATGTTCCATACAAATCCAGTGTATGACACTGAATATTCTTTGCAGGTACATAACTAACTGATCATCACTTTATAAAGAAGACACCCGCAAACAACATTTTTAAGGCTGTAACATTAAATTCCATTACCATTGGCTACTGCGGTCTCTGGATCTTTTGCTGCGCCACAAATCAGAAATGTAACTCCCTCCACCTCCCCAGCCTCTTCCTGTATTAACATTTAGTTGTATGTTTCTTTTAATATGTGTTCATGCCCATTAAATGTTGTCAGAGCAACACATGAGCAGAGCCACACCGCCAAAATAAAACGCATATTGTTGCAATAAACGGCTAAATCCTTGACACGAGTGTCCCGACTGAATCAGTGATCAGTGCACATAAAGAGTTAAAAAGCCAGATCTTTTATGTCTTTTATATGTTTGTGTATCCTGTTTTAGTCTGTTAAAATAACCGCTTAGTCACAGACGTTAAAATTGTCACTGGGTTGCATTCCAGCGGCCAAGGACTGTGGGGAGTGGCAGCGAGTGTGGTGAGGCTGGTAAGGACTCAGGAATGAGAAATATCAGAAAATGGCTGCATGGAAGGCTTTAGAGATGACACACGCAGCATAAAATGGCTGCGTGGAAGGCTTTAGAGATGACAAACGCAGCATAAAATGGCTGCGTGGAAGGCTTTAGAGATGACACACGCAGCATAAAATGGCTGCGTGGAAGGCTTTAGAGATGACACACGCAGCATAAAATGGCTGCGTGGAAGGCTTTAGAGATGACACACGCAGCATAAAATGGCTGCGTGGAAGGCTTTAGAGATGACACACGCAGCATAAAATGGCTGCGTGGAAGTGATGGGTGATGTAGGATGAGCGATAGGAAACATGAGATGTAAAACAGGACCAAAATCAAAACAAAAAAAGAATCCAGGATCATCCATAAATTTATTCAACACTTATGATTCATTTTTGTAAGTGATGCTTCTTCACATTCATTACACTTAATTAGTGTTCAAAAGAAAAGAAAACTGATGCTTTTTTTTTTTATACATTTGAGAGTCAAGTTAAACTAAAATCAAATCCCTTCCTTAAAGAACATTCGGATGGAAAAAAACTAAACCGTTGGAAAATTGGATTAAATAAATAAATAAATAACATGACAATTATCTCAAAACAAAAACTCCAGTACTTCGACTTTATATCATTTCAATGACAAATTTTTTTTTTTTTTGCCAGTTCAAATATGACAGCATAAACACAATGTAGTCAAGTAAGAGATTATACTGCAACATGTCTCACAACGCCTCACCTTCCAAACTGAGATTTTTCCTGATTTCTATCTGCTGGTTTTCTTTGAAAACCTTTAAAGATCAACACTGGATTCCTATTTTTATTTTTTTTTACCTTTCTAGAGTACATTTGAAAACTTTGTTTTGGGTTTAATATCATGTAAACTAATAGTGACTGCCCAACATGAGGCTTTTAAACATGTCCAAGCTGAAAATGACACCTTACTGTGTGTTCAGACAGAAGGCAACTTTTTTGCGCCCCCCCCCGAGCAAACCTCGCGTCAAATCGCGTATTTCCATTTGAGCGGTAAGTTGTCACACATCCCGGTATTTAAGGAATCGGAGACACGAGAGGCCTTCTACCTGAACACAACTATAGAACAAGTGTCCTGTTGTAACAAAATACAAAAAGATGGTAGCTGCACTATTATTTAAAATGCAGGTAAATGCAGTTTTCTACACCTATTTTAGTTTCCGTTTCCATTGCCTGAAAGAGGTCTGAGCTAGGGATACACAGATTATTTTGGGCAGTTTGCAGATTATCTGTATCGGCGTTTTATTTGCCGGATAACCGATAAAGTCCATGAATTAAAAAGTTGTCGACTTTGGCTCGGCTACAGCTCTGTGTCTGTCCCTCTGCTCTGGTTTCACTCACCATTGAGTCGGACTTAAAGGTGCAGTAGGTAAGCCTTATAAAATTAACTTTCTCTCATATTTGCTGAAACTGCCCCTATATTCCAGTAGAACTACATGAAGCAGGTCATTTAAAAATAAATCTGGCTGCTCTGGCACCACATACAGCCTGTAGTGCAATTTGCAAAAATCCACCGCTCTCTGTTCAGATGCACCAATCAGGGCCAGGGGGGTTGTCTAACGGCGTGTCAATCACTGCTCACGCAACGCATTCATTTTCCCTTGTAGGGAGAGGGGCTTAGGAGACCGTTTTGGGCTTTAGCGAAAAGGGGGGAGGGACTGAGAAGTTGTAGATGTTCAAATTATTTGGCTAGGTCCTGGATCTTTGCGATCCTACCTACGGCACCTTTAATGTCTCGCCCACAACACTATCTGACTATCTTTTATTGTGTAGTATGTTGAAAGTTTCTCATTTATTAAGTAATTGCTTAAAGCATTTAAACAAAGTTTTGTGTTGGAGTTTGTAACATTCCAAAATCTTAATTTTGACTTTAAGATTTTAAATGCATATCGGTCTCATTAACTACTAATAATCGGCATCGGCCTTGAAAACCCAGTATCGGTCGATCCCTAGTCGGAGCTGCTCCTTTAAGTCTGAATCTGTAGAAGCAGACTGACACCTCGTCATGTTTCCCTGACTTTAAAAATACAAAACACGGCTGATCCTGCGCTCAGTCTCCAGCTGCCTTTTTCTCTGCAACTAAACACTTCTCCCTACTTCCACATCAAGAGCAAACCTATATATTTTTATATATATCCTACAAAAAGCAGCATTCTTCTAGTGATTTAAAAAGAGCTAGTGCAAAAACAATGGAAAAAGTGGGTACATCTGTCCCATACAATAATCATCTACAAGTGCATCAACTCCCAAATTATCAGAATATCAGCCTGATATCAAGAGAAGCTGAATCCACACATTACTTCTTTTTTTTTTTTTTTTTTTTTGTTATAGCATCCTTTTTTTCTTGCTGGCAGCATGAGGACTCCATTTCTTTTCTAAATGACGTATATTACAATATGCTTTTAACAAAATCAAAACACACTTAATCTGCCTCCAAAAAAGGGAGAAACACAAAATGCATTAAAAAGGTAGGTGCATGATGCATAAACGACTTATTGCTTTAAATATTTGTTCTTCTAGTACACGTTATATATACAACTTAGTCTCCTCAAACTCAACAGGAATCTTTTTTCGGACGGTTTCTAGCGCTGCTGCTTCAGCTCCCTGCTGGTACTTAAGCCGCTCAGACCACATTCACACCCTGAGTCCAAACACTTAACACACACCAGCTGTATGAGAAATGTAAAGTGCATTTACAGTCTACAGTGACAATACTCAGCAGAGGACAGTCAAAGAGTTAAGACAGCGAGCTAAAAAGAAATCGGCCGTTTCTTCTTCCAACGAAGGCCTCGATATTCTCAATTTAATTCTTTTTTTTTTTTTTTTAGGCACCGACAATTGCCTTTTTATTATCGGAAAAAAAAAGGCCTCGTCATTCAATACCAAATTTCAATAACCGAGGAGTGCATCTCGTCAGGGAGCCAATAGAAGAATAGAAGAATGCTTCTACCAAGATTTAATAATGCTTGTGATTGGCTGTCTAACGTTAACATGTCGTAGAGGAACGCAGGAAAAACTCTACATTACACAGTAGCAGCTGAAAAATTAATTTTTAAAAATTGTGCCGTAATGCATAATGTTGTAATTTCTTTTCTTAAAATGGATGTTGATGCTGCAAAGAAATGCCCACACACTGTCTAACTTGCACAGAAAAAAAAGTAGTTTAATAGTAGGCAACGTTTTGGTACTAGACATCTTCCATTGTCTGAAGACGGTCTAGTACCGAAACGTTGTCTCCTATTTAACTCTAAATATTATTTTGCAAGGTAGACAGTGTGTGGGAGTTTCTTTGGGACATTTTTGATCTGCTTGACACACAGACATCGTAGCTTCAGCGGGACGTTATCCATGGGACACTGAAGTGTGTAGTCTTTCTAGTTACGTATTTTCACAGTCTTATACTTCAACAGTTTAACAATAAACTGAGACTTTCTTGACTTGCAAAATTTTCTATTAAACTGATAAACATCATATGTGTAATTCATGGCTCAATTCAAACGGGATAAAAAAAAAATAAAAATGTTGTCTTTCCCCATTCACTCCCGTTCATATTCTTTCTGAGTTAAGGTCCCATGGCGGTCCACTGGAAGAGGGACTTTGCCGCTCTATCTGAACGATAGCCAGCCCTATTCTAACCAGCCTAAAATGTCAAAAATAAAGTCACTGTATGAAAAACGACTTATTTAAGATCGCTGTCTTAATGCTCCTGATGCCAACTGGATCTCTCCTTTTCTCCTTCCTTGGGTAGACTTTCAAGAAGTGCAACACTGCTACAAGCGGTGAACCAGGAACTCTGCTCTGCTCCTCACAAAGACAACACAATCACAAACTGCCATGCACAGCGGCAGAAGTCTTTGTTTTGGGGGGGGTTGGAAATATAGGCAATCCTACTCTTTTAGCTTTAAGTCTGCATTCAGTGACTGGCATGTGGCTTCTACAGGATCTCCTTTTCAAAATGCATTCTTTTTTTCCCCAGGATTTCAAGAATGCATTTTAAGGTTTGACAGGTCATATCCTGGTAGGATATGACTGTCAAGTCATATCACTAACTGTATGGCTGAAATATATATTCCTCTCATGAATATACCAGCGCATGGAGTTTTAAGTTATTTATAAAGCAGAAATGACGAGCATTGTCTAATTACAGCTTCTCATGTTTACGTCTGTTTGTATATTGAATATCTTTAGATTTTGGATTTGTTTTTTTTGGACTTTGTCAGACAAAACGAGCACTTTGAAGATGTCGCTTTCCTCCGTTTTTTTTTTTTTTTTTTTTGGGTTTCTGAACTGTTGGTGGAACAAAACAAAAGTTTTTAAGACGTTGGCTTGGGCGCTGACAGATTGTAATACTTTTTTTTAAACACTTTATAGACTAAATGAATAACAGATTTGTGCTTCTTTTTTTTTTTCTTCGAGCACTCAGCATCAAAACAGTGGCCTTTAAATTAAATTTAAAAACTTTCTGGACCTGCACTGGAACCTTAAGTATTGATCTCTATCAGCCTCCCATGCTCTGGTATATGTCATATGGGTGTAACGATATATCAATTCAATGATCCACGATCCAATACTATAGATGCACAATAAAAAAATAGCGATCCATTTCATTTGAAAGATTACCCTATTATTTTAGATTCCCAATTTATATTTATTCTTTTTATTAAAAAGAATAGTTTGTTCTTAATTTAAAGAGCTCAGTAATAAAATTGTCAAATCATATTTTAGTTGCTTTTTTGAGTTGATAGATATGGAACTGGGTTAAATGGCAATATGATATTGTCTCATATCGTTCACAGGCCTCTGAATTACTTTGAATCGAAATCGCATCCGTTATGAAGATATCAGGAAATATTGTATCGTTGTCCAAAGAATCGATGGAATATCAAATAACTTGTGATTAACACCCGTAATACGTCACTGTTATGCATCTTCCCCCGCTCTGACCTTTGACCTAGAAACAGTGGCAGTGCCGCTGATGTACACAGCGCTGCCGTCAGACACGGGGACACAAACACCGCTCTCTCCTGCCAAGTGTAAAGGAGGAGTTGTCACAACGTTCCTGTGACGTGTTTACACTCACTGCTGATTAATTGGGCAGAGAGCATGCCATGTCCTGCAGGATCGTCTCCAACCTAAACACAACCCTCCAGTGGAGCTGGCTCTGGCCCATGTATGGGGCGAGTGTTTACCCCGCAGCCATCAGTCTGACTAGTCCCAGGCCGAGCAGAGCAGGCAGCGCTGGCTCGGGCCCGGGACAGTGCCTGGTGGGACACCAACCAGCTCTTCATCATCAACGGTTAACGACAGACGATTCCGGGAAGGGAATAAATTGAGCGTCGTCCACTTAGCGTTATCTTAAGTTCCACTTTGTTTTCTAACGTTTACACCTGAGCTCTTCTCTGGTTGCCGTGGAGGAATAACTATGACCACAAACTACATAACATTCAACAGTAAAGGTGGATCAACAACTTCACTGAGTTCACACTGCAAGCAACACGACAAAGTCCATTTATTTTCCACAGAGCTGAGCAGCCAGGCAAACTGCGCCAATGGGTTCATATTTCTGTTTTTCTTCATTACCTAAGAATTTCATTTAAAGTCATAAACAACAGATACAGTATGCCCTGCAAGACCAAAACGAATGTGAAACAGATCACCACCATTCAAAGTCTCCTAATTTCTCAAATCTTCATGGGTCATTGGTTATTTACCCAGCAGCTTTTAGGCATTTTTCTATTGTTTGCAAGCAGACGAAATTGACGAGGTGGCTCCTTCCAGCATTACAAGTCAATGGAGAGCCGTGAGTTGTTTTACCCTCCGGTGGGCATTGTTTTTGGAGCTCTGTCTCTACTGCAGTGGTCAGTTAAGATGTCAAATAATTCATTTGTATTAGGTTGTTTATTTTCATATCAATTAATAAAGTAATAATTAAATTCTCACATTATTTGAACATTACAAATGTCAATAAACAGCTTCGACCAGAGAGTCAAAACAATTAGCTCCCTGCACTGCCCAACGTCGGTTGAAGTTAGTGCTGAATCAATCTGTTACTTGTATGAATCATTTATTTAACATAAATTATGAACATTAGCTGGTTCCGACTTCTAAAATGTGAGAATGTGCTGATTTTCTTTCTCTTTTTATCTCTTTGTAAATTAAACTAGCCAAGATGCCAGCCGAACTTAGCCCCGCCCACAACATTTGAGGTCGGGAAGTTCAGTCTGGACTTGATCCGTTGTGGAGTAACCAAGGGGGTAAGCGAGCGTCTGGAATGCGTAGCTCCTATGGCGCCATTTTGATGCTAACAAGTGATCACCCGCCGTTAGCATTCCATTGACTGCCATTAATTTTGACGTCACTTTGACAGCGAATAACTTTACATCTGAAGCGTTTAAAGACTCTATTTGTCCATTGTTCATTTCGAAAGAAACACGACAATGTATAAAAGGCTCCATTACCTTGTACCTCACGTTATGGGTCCGTAGCAGACGCTTTTGTAAAAATAGGCTAACGATTGTGTCATAACCAAGCGACTTACTGTCTCATAGTAGAGGAATTACCATATAGTATAGGAGAAGCTCGCAGGCAGTTTGGACTTACATGAGCTGTTTAGGTTTAATTACTGATGTTAACTAGTATTTTAGTTAGCAATAATTAGCCTGTGCCCATGTTATCTCCTTACTTATACCTACGCTCTCCGTCTCTGTAAGATTGGGAATGATTGAGATTTCTCTTGGCACAGCTACCAGATGACTTACAACTTTCAGACACGTTGCTCACGTCACATTTACGTTGTCTCTCTCAGTTGGAGGCTGGTAAAGCAAGTGATCACCAGAAAAGTGCTTCTAATAGCCTTCACTGGTCTCCGTCCAGAGCAACGGGGTCTGTTGGTCCATTATATATATATATATATATATATATATATATATATATATATATATATATATATATATATATATATATATATATATATATATATATATATATATCTCAATGGGAGTAACTATGCTCCAACCAGTTCTGTTCGGACCAATCAAATTGTCAGGGCGGGCTTAATACGAAAATGGGCAGATGATCAACAGCAACGTAATCAACCACGTCACCAAAAAGCGCTTTGGTTGAATTTGTTTACAACAACCCACGTCACCCTGCACTGAGCAGGCTTTTAGGACTTCTCCAGAGGTCCTGTAGCTGTAATAATGGCTATAGCTAATGGGTGTAATTCACCATGTGTTTTCACCTATTACACCCGTGGTATTATCTTATGATACATCTGAAGGTTTTATGGATGTATGTATGCTGTAAAGCCTGTAACGTGGATGTAACATCATTAGCGTTTCCCAAACTGCCAGGGCTATCGGCTAGTAGCTGACGTAGCTAAGTATCATGTAAACGATCAGGAACAACGAAAACACAATGTTTAACCTTAATGAATATTTTAGACAATAAAACGGCGAGTTCATGAGTTTGCCAGTATGATGTTACTTGTAAGAGACACGAGAGAGAAGCTCATGAATGCGCAGTGTTGCTTTGGTTGCTACGACAACACAAACAAACTTTTTGCTAGTGCGCATGTCCATCGCGACGTCATTGGCCAGTCAACTCGCAGCTTCTGTGACGTCTGTCTCCGTTGCTCTGATTGGTTGTAGGTCTATCCAATTGAGTCCAGAACCATTTACTTTCCTGGTTGGGTTGAAAAACGCCACATAATCACAGCCCAGTGGAGCAGTATCAGACTCATATTCTGACTAGAATCTGAGTATGACCACGTCTGGCTAAAATTAAACCCACAGATCATGGGTTGTTAGTCAAACAAAACAAATCATTTGAAAATGTCACCTTGGGCTCATGTTATGGGCATTTTTCCCACGTTTTTTGACATTTCAAACAATTGCCAAAATAAAATAAATATAATCAAAACCATCATCAGCTGAACGGCCATGCTGCTTGCAGTGTGAACACAGTAGAATAAATGCCAACAGGCAGCGAGATGAAAGGAAACGTGGTAGATGACTCCAATAATATTCAATTCAATAATATCTGAAATCATCACTTCGTCCTTGTTAATAACCCACACATTCATCGCTACAATGCCAATAAAACAAACCACCTAACTGAGGACTCAGTATGTGCCTCAAACAACCTTAGCTACAGCTAAATTCATTCAGACTTCTTCAGCTCTAAACTAAATGACATCAAGTAAATCCTCAGTGGAAAGAATGTCAGAGCTCTACCATCTCCTTGTAATACTCCAAAATAAATATATAACAGTATATGAGCCATTATTATCTGTGTCAAGGGAAGGCCACTTTGTATTTAAACTATGGAGGTCAAGATTAGGTTATCACACTAATCATGTGCACAAAATAAGCTTACATTCCCCAAAAAGTTACTTTCACCCTCTGAGCAGACAACTACGGAGCCCCTTAAGGGACATGGGGAATTTTTTTTTTATTAAAGTGGCAAATTCGGAATTGGAATAAATTACTTCTCTGCAAATTTCACACTTTGCAAAGTCATCCAGTGGGCCTGATTGGACCCTTTGGCGGGCCGGTTCTGGCCCACGGGCCGTATGTTTGACACCCCTGCTTTAGGGGCTCCGTAGACAACCTCCAAACTGAGCAATATTTTATTGTCGCTATACTGATTATCGCTGCTCAGAAATACCAGCCAGTCCTAACTGGTTTGTTTGTTGCTTTCAGGAATAATCAGAATCTGTTATAAAATGTGCCACAGTGCAACTTTGGCATTTTACAGAGATCTATTGAACACAACAGGAATAGATATGAGAGCTGTGCTACAACGAGATCAAAGATTATTATGTAGTTAGTACAAAATTAAATGTTATACAATGTAGTTATATTTAATATAGATGCTTAAATTCAGTCCTTTGCGTCTACAGCATGAATCCTCCATTTACTTCCGTTTTAGAAAGAATGATTAACGTACAGCTAAGTCTCTTTTTGATTTTAGACTTAATATTTATTTTTAATTCTGCTCTTCAAATTCACACATTACTCTATGTTTTTGAATGAATTTCTATGCTGTGTGTATTTATACATTTGGTTTGCAGCCACCATTCTATCCTCCTATAGCAATAAGCTAAGACCTGTCAAAGTACAATTCAGAAAAAAAAAAATAATAGGTTACTTTACAATATAAGAGTATGATGAATAAACAATAAAAAGAAGATAAGTGAGTGAAATGATGGTAATGACGATGTTTTTTTTACTGTGCAAAATTCCAGAAACGATTTCTCATTTCTCTGAGATGATGACATAAATGAAATGAAAGGCAAGACGGTTCACCTCAAACTTTAAACAACAATTCTCCTAATATATATTTTCCAAACATAGTTTTTGATCAATTTGCCTTCTCTTAAGTCAGGAGAACAATCAGGGTTTCATGTCATTGTGTTCCCTCTATCAATAAGTAAAATTTCACAAAACCAAATATCAACATATAATACATCATCGGTCCAGAACGGTTTAACATTTACGTTACAGTGTTTATTTTTGGGATTTTGAGTGTTTTAAAAAAGGCAATATGCCTTCTTTTTAATTTTATAACAATTCATTTTTAGGAGCTCAAATTTATGTTGAAATTACATTTTATATCTCTCTCCAGGACCATCTGGTGGCCAAGGTTTTCTGTGACCGGGTTTTACAAGTGCTATGTGTCTTTATGGAAAATGAGTTAGTTAGTTGAGTGTGGCTGCCTGTTCCTTCTCCGCTTTATCTTTGGCCTTTTCCTTCTCCAGCAGCTTCTCCTCCTTCTGCAGCATCACCATGATGTCGGCCACCTGAGTGGTGGAGATGTCGATGTCCTCCTTGTCGATCAGTTCCACCACCTGGGATCATGCAAAACAAAAAGGAATTCATTTAAGCCCCTCAAATTTGGTTTCAAATCTTAAATATGTCTGTATAATGTTAGAAATTAATTGCTAAATAAGTCATACATTTAAAGTCAAGTTGGGAAAAGAACAGGCAGTTTCAGAACAGATTAACAGTCAAAAACTCAGCTAATCTGCTTCATTGGGTATCGCCAATGATGTCCTGAAACGATTTGATTCCGATTCACAAGGTCCTGATTTTATTCTCCAGTTCAGTTTATTTTATGAAAGTGAGCAGAGCAAATTAATAAAACACATGATTTCCCATGGGTTAAAAAAATCCAGAATTAGCCAAAAGGCTATTTTTCATCTGTAGTCCCCTGCCCTTGATGTTAAAAAAGGCTTTTTGAAATACAAAGAAACAAAAAGGGAGACAAAAAAAGCAAAACCAAACTTAGCACAAAACATCACAGAAACAGAAAACAACAAAACAAAGCACAACGCAGAACGTAGCACAAGACAAGACACAGCACGGAAGCAGAAAGATGTACAACAAAGCAAAGCAAAGGGAAAAAAAATTATAAAAATTACAACAGACACAGCCGATAAGAACAATGAAAGCAATATTAAACTAGGAGGAAACAATAAGTAAAATTCATATTAAGTTGACTTTACAAACTAAGAGAATAAATGTATTATAAATAGTGTTAGTGCTAACATGTATACGTATTGACCATCCAGTGTTTTAGCTGCTTGGTAAAAGACGTATATGTGGTTAACTGTCTGATGTGGTTTGGGATTGAGTTCCACTCTCTTGACTCTCTGATGGACCAGGCTGACTGACTAAAAGAACTTTTCCGCAGCTGAATAACACGGTCTCCTCTTGAGGATCCCCTTGTGACTTGAACAGTATCTGATTTTCTGTTGATGTAGGCAACAAGTAGCGGTGGAGCTAGGTTGTGAGTGACCTTATATACCAAGCATACGTTTACATATTTCATTAGGTCTTTATCAATTAGGTTAGGGAGTTTCAATATCAGTTTTGTTTGGATATGAAAAAGATTCTCAGAGAACTCCTGCTGTAAATTGTACAAGCAAGAAGCAACCCTCATAATATTTTTTTATAATTTACCAAGTGAATGTTTACATTAAGAACTGACTCCCAAAAAGTTTGTTTCAAGTACTATTATACATCCATGGTGAAAAGGCAGGTATTAAAAGATCGATTTCTGGATTTTATGAATCGATATCAGATCACCCAAACAAAGATTGAATTTAATTGGAGAATCTGTAGCCTTGTTAGTCAACTGGATTTGGATTTTGAATTTTAGTAATGATTGTACGTACCTTTGACATGAAGCAGAAGTTCGGCTCGACATTGTATAACTACTTTTGCAAAATTAATCATATTAATCAATTAAATTACGTAGTTAGCTGATATGATAGCCACATATTCAATCTTGATCTTAATTAGGGCTGCACTATGTGAGGAAAATATATATTATTTTGGCTGATATTGCGATATGATTCACGATATTGGAGGGAATGATCATTTTTGTATGATTATTCTCATTCTTATTGAAAAATATTAAAATCAAACAAATGAAGGGGATCAAACAATAACATTCTTTAGTCTGTAGAATACGATGTGTAGGCCGGAACATCTCCACAATACTTCATTCAGAATGTTTTGAGACGATTTTGCGATTTCGATAAAATTGCGATTAATTGTGCAGCCCTAATCTTAATTACTTCAAATATTCCAACATAGTATGTGAATTCAACATACACTGATAAATAGTTGATGTGTTAAAACCTAACTGAATGAGATACTTCAAGAAACATCTTTACTGAATGAAAAATACAACACAAATCAGGCGAGTGTTGGCCTACTTTGATGACGTCGTCGATGTCGATCTTGCCGTCCTTGTTGTCGTCAAGGGCCTCGGCGATGCTCTGCAGCTTGTGCTCGGGAATGTTCTGGATCTGCCGCATGACACCGATCAACTCGTCGATGCTGATCAGGTTCTCCCTGAAGGTGTAGAACAGACTGCATACAGGAAACGGTATAAACCAACATGCAACGGACACGTGGTGGCGAAGTCTCAAAGTCAAACATGCCAAACCGATTCTCAAGCTTCATTGGTTAGGTTCAAATTTTTGGTCAAAGCTGCATCAAAGTTAAAGCAACACTAGAGCACTTTTCCCGCTTCGGTCCCCCTACAGGTTGGAAGCGGAATTGTTCATTACCGCTGTTGTAATGTTCAACTTACAGATCCGCTACCCAATCTGGTAAACTTGCATAATGTAATGTAATGGACAATTCCGCTTCCAACGTGTAGGGGGACCGATGTAGGAAAAGTTCTTTAGTGTTGCTTTAATTCATGCTAAAAATTAATCAATGGTTTGAACAGATTTTCAAGCTGGTAAATACAGTTTAAAGCTGCTCTGGTCAACTTTAAACAACTCACAAATTAAGGCAAAAAGAATCAATTTAGCCAATTTTTATTTTTACATAGCAATATTGTCCTGTGCGTTGTTAAATCAGACACCTAATTAATCCTCAGTAAAGGGTAAACAAAGGGAAGAGGATTAGGGCCATATGTGAAAAAAAAGTATTTGAGTCCTGAGTTTAAAGCTAGAGTTCTGAATTTATAGTTAGAATTCTGAGAAAAACGTCTGACTTTATTCTCAGAATTTTGACTTTAAACTCAGAACTCAAAAACTAAACCTAAACAGTTTGAACTGTCTTAAATCTTTCCAATCAAGCAGCTTAAGTACGATCTTTGTATTCTATCTGATTTCACTCATCATTAGGGAGCATTAAGTATTTATTAAAGTGGGTGCACAGCAACCAGTGGGGGGCACTCTGGTGTCGGGAGCAGAAATGGAAGCTGGTTGATCCTTTACAGCTACATTTCAGCATCTGACAGTTGAAACCCATGATGCAATGTTAGCATTGAGCAAGCAAGCAAATGGCGGTTTACCACAGTTCAGCTTACCTTGTGGGATCACTTTTTTTAATAAAGAATAATCTGTAAAATGTTTAATACATTATGATTTAGTTTTACAATGGTAAACTTATAACTGGCATGATAACAGGATATGTTTTTTTCTTCTTCTGGGAAACTTTTTGAGCCTTGTTTAATCTCCACTACCATTTCACAATGAAATTAATGATGATGAAGAAAAAGATACAAAGTCAACATTTGAAAAGAAACCTTAAAGCAAGCAGGACTACCTACAGTAGTTACGTAAACTAAACAAAAAAAGCTCATGCAAAGCCATAAGACCTTTTTCTTTTTTTAAAGCAATGGTCCAACATTTGGGGGAATATATTTATTTTCTTGCACCTGCATATGTGGCTGAGCTACTTCAACCATATTTGTCAGTTTGCTACTGTATTTCTGTGGACTCTTAAAAATCAGATAAAGACCTACCTTTTTAGACAGACATTTGGTTGACCTGTCTGCACTTTTTTTACGCATTGCTTTGTCATTTTAATTGTGTTTTTTTATATGTATCATCTTATATGTTTTTTTATGTAAAGCCCATTGTGATTTTTATCTGTGAAAAGTGCTCCATAAATACACTACTTACTTTATATGAACCACCACAGACAGCAGTGTATTGGTTAAGAATAACATATTCAGCTCTTACCCGACAGGCGGGCTGGTTCCACTGTCCATCTGTCCGTCCAGGATGACTTTGTCCTTCTCCAGCTCCACGATGATCTTGTCGATGCGACCGATCATGCGGTTGACTCTTTTGGACAGACGCTGGCTCGCCTTTGATTCCTCCAGCGCCTTTTCTTGGCCGGTTTTAGAAAGCTCTTTCTTTATTTCTTCCAGATCCTGGAAAAAAAACAAACACACCGCATGAAAAACTCCAATGGCAATACAACACGCAGACAGATAAAAACACTCTTAAAACCTCTGGAAGCTTTTTATTTGACTGGCAACAGAGCTCAACTGTGTGGTTCCCGGAAGTAAAAATCCCATTGATTTTCTCCATAAGTATTTTGATTATCAGCAATAATGTCTAAGCCATCCGAGGCAGACTGACCACGAGCTACAAGGTTGTGAAACGAAAATGTCTGCTCCTGGAAAAGCTAGAAGTCTGTATGAAATCAACCTTGTTTTAAGAAAAACAGGTTTTAGCTTATGGAGAAATACTAACACTACCAATAATCCTAAGCGCAGGATCCAAAATAAGCACCATCAACTAGGGATGCACCGAATCCAGATGGTTAGGATTCTGCCAAATTCCGAAACCGAATACAGAATCCTCCTCCCATCCTCAGTCCATTAACACAGTAAAGTGGGTTAAAGCTTTTAGCTGCGACTGTCCTTCCTTTGCCGTACCTGAAGTTGCTGCATTTTGGCTGCTGTCTGTG